>NW_020838057.1:638379-840611 GCF_003676395.1 Aethalodelphis obliquidens | reverse complement strand
ATAGATAGATAGATAGATAGATAGATAGATAGATAGATAGATAGATAAAGTAAATCTTGTCCCCATCTGCTCCAACCCACCAACTTCCACGATGATATAAACCAGGAAAATGTGTAAGCACTATAAAGCAAGGCTTTATTGTATTCTTCAGTGACTGAACTTAAGAATATAGAGAATATGTTAAAAATGCAGATTAAATTTAAAATGGTATATCTAAGTATCCACTGCATTATGAATACTGCAGATTTTTTTCAAGTGAGAAAATTCTGCCAGTAAAGTTACTCCATAAAGCAAAATCACTTTTTAAAAATATTAAAAGTATTTTAAAATGAGTGAAATTCCAACATACATCTTTGTTGTTTCATTGTCCTATTTGTTAAAGGAAGATAGCTAAGGGTCAATAAAGAAAAAGATTTCAGCAAATATTTTAACAAAGATACACAGCAAATGAATATCTGAAAAAATGCTCATCATGAATCCTTATGGAAACTCAAAAGTGAGGTAACTCTAAAAACTCAGTTAAAAGGCTAAAACTAACACAAATGATAAACCAAGTATTCAGTAGAATATGGAAGAAATGGAATTCTCATACATTGCTGGTAAGATGCAAAAGGTACAATCATTTTAGATCACAATATGTTAGTTTCTTCAAAAGTAAAACAGTTGTGGGACTTCCTTGGTGTTCCAGTGGTTAAGAATCTGCCTTCCAATGTAGGGGACAGGGAATCGATCCCTGGTTAGGGAACTGAAATCCCACATGCCGCAGGGCTACTAACCTCACAGGCCACAATGAAGAGCCCACTTGCCACAACAAAAACCCAGCACAGCCAAAAAAAAAAAAAAGTAAAAAACAGTTGTGACTCACACATTATATTCTAAGTTACTGACAAAAGATAAAAGAAACATATATATTCTTCATATATTCATATAAAGAACACAATTTTTATACTAGCTTTATTTTCAGAAGTCAAAATTTAGAAACAAACCAAATGCCCATAAAGAGAATGGATAAACTAACCATCGCATATTGAAAAATATTACTCAGCCAAAAACAAAAACCAAAAGCACTATATACCACTGATGAATCTCAAAGTAATTATGATACATAAAGGAAAACAAAAAAATATGGTAAACAACAAATGATTCCAATAATATAAATTCAAGAAAATGCAAGGTATCTACTGTAAGGAAAGTAAATCAATGGTTACTTGGAGAGGTGAGAAAGGCAAGGAGATTATAATAGGAATGAGGTAAATATACCATGACAGATATGGTCACTATTAGGACTATGATGATGGTCTCAGAAGTTCACACCTATGTCAAAACTTATCAAATTGTACACTTTAAATATATCTGTATTCACACATGTAAATTATACCTTAGTAAAGCTTTAAAACATAGCTCGAGATTTAAAGATCTCTATGTCCCAGTCCTTTCAGAAAATAGGTTTGGCAACCTTATACTGACTCCATCATTTCTATCCTTATGCCCCAGGGGGTTGGGGCGGCAGTCTTGCCTCAGTGGCAGCAAATATGGTGAGCAATAAAGAACATTTCCACCTGAAGTCAAACAGGAATGCTGTCTGGGTCACAAGAGCCACATCTGTGGACTAGATCCCCTTTTTTCTCTTTCTTCCTGCCCATGCAGTAATGGCCTTGAGGTGAATATTACAGAGGCTAAAGGAATCCACAAAACCTTTCAATTATTTTTATTTTCTCTGATGACTTCAGCTATACAAGATAAACATACCTGGAAGTACTGAGATTTGTGTACAAACTGATTCTCCACAGTCATTTTTACATTGACACACTAGTAGGCTGCGGCCTCTTCCCCTCCCTAGTAAACCAGTTTCTGTACCAATTATGGTTTCCCCTGGACCCAATGATCTTAGAACCAGTGACACTAGGCCAATAAATTGTGGCCATCAGGGAATATGGCTCTCTGTAGACCTGGGGAAGATAATCTCTCAACAGTGCTGAAATGTCCTGTGACCTCTCCTTTGAGGAAGGGAAAAAATTCATTCTGGGGCTTCCCTGGTGGCGCAGTGGTTGAGAGTCCACCTGCCGATGCAGGGGATGCGGGTTCGTGCCCTGGTCTGGGAAGATCCCACATGCCGCGGAGCGGCTGGGCCCGTGAGCCATGGCTGCTGAGCCTGCACGTCTGGAGCCTGTGCTCCACAATGGGAGAGGCCACAACAGTGAGAGGCCTGCATACCGAAAAAAAAAAAAATTCATTCTGCTTTCAAAGCTCTTGAGATTCTCACAGCTGCCACTTCTCAGGGACATCTTGGAGACTCCTAAAACACAAAGCCTCCAAGCTTCATATGAAAACCAGAAATCCCTGTGGTCTTTCCTAGGAGGCAGTGGGCAGCAATGCAAATTTGGGCAAAACTGGCAAGCTACTGTCTGCCATCATACCATCCCTCCTCAGACACAGAAATTTTGAGACCCCTAAAAGTTGTTCTCCCCTTTATGCTTACACAGTAAAAACCTGTGTATAAACTACCTGCAGAGTAAACAGAACTTCCAAGATTAAAGAGAGTGTAAAGAGCTTGTAAGGCCTTGATTATTGTACAAGCCAAAGCAATCTGCAGCAGGCAGTTACCCAGTTCATGATTTGGAAGCTGGAAAAATTTACTATTATCATGTGAGACCAACACATCCCTGTGTTGTCATTCTCTGCTAGCTGCCAGCTAAACTTTTGGTATCTTCTGGGCCAATACTGACCAGGTCCATGTCCAAGATAAGTCAGGGAGGAGTGAAAGCTGATGCCATAAATATTCAGGTGACTCCTAACTTGGCCAATACATTGCAGGACAGAGGTCAGCTTCCCTGAACACACTGGGTTGGTGACTGATGCACACTGTGTGAACCTACCAGGTGGTGGAGGTGAAATGGCCTTGACCCCAGAGATGGAAGTGACATAAATCTGGGAAGAGCCCTGGACAGGTTAGAGAGTGCAACATAGTCCCACGCTTCCCACATAACTGAAACTTATGGGAAAATCTCCCCACTGTGCATGCTCAAATGTCTGAGAGTTAATTCAGACATATGGCTCCTCAGTTTCCTCTGGAATCCTTACAATGAACAAGAAAACTGCACATCCCCAGTACATCTAAGGCCTTTCTCTAGTGTGAACTCTCTGATGTTGAGAAAGGGTAGATTTTCGCATAAAAAATTTCCCACATTCTCTACACTCATATGGCCTTTCTCCAGTGTGACCTCTCTGGTGTTGACTAAATTGGGAACTATCCCTAAAGGATTTCCCACACTCACTGCACACATAAGGCCTTTCTCCCGTGTGAACTCTCTGATGGTAGCGGAGTTTAGAGCTAGAGATAAAGGATTTCCCACACTCACTGCACTCATAAGGCCTATCTCCTGCGTGAACTCTCTGATGATAACGAAGGGTGGAACTAGAAGTAAAAGATTTCCCACATTTGCTGCACTCATAAGGCCTTTTGCCTGCATGAACTCTCTGATGATAAGAGAGTGTGGCACTACTAGTAAAAGATTTCCCACACTCACTGCACACATAAGGTCTTTCTCCTGTGTGAACTCTCTGGTGTCGAATCAGTATGGAGCTATTGGTAAAAGATTTCCCACACTCACTACACTGATAAGGCTTTTCTCCCCTGTGAACTCTCTGATGATAACCAAGGCCAGAAATAGAGGTAAAAGACTTCCCACATGCACTACACTCATAAGACCGTTCTCTATTATGAATTTTCTGGTGCGTTGAGAGGGAAGATTTTTGGCTAAAAGATTTCCCACATTCACCACACTCATAAGGTCTTTCTCCAGTGTGAGCTCTCCGGTGTTTATTGAATTGTGATCTATCCTTAAAGGATTTCCCACATTCACTGCACTCATAAGGCCTTTCTCCACTGTGCACTCTGTGATGATAACGGAGACTGGCACTAAAAGTAAAAGATTTCCCACATTCACTGCATTCATAAGGCCTTTCTCCTGTGTGAACTCTCTGATGATAACGGAGGGTAGAACTAGAGGTAAAAGATTTCCCACATTCGCTGCATTCATAAGGCCTTTTTCCTGCATGAACTCTCTGATGATAACAGAGGGTGGAGCTGGAGGTAAAGGATTTCCCACATTCACTGCACACATAAGGCTTTTCTCCTGTGTGAACTCTCTGGTGTTGAATGAGTGTCCACCTATTGTTAAAAGATTTCCCACATTCACTACAGTTGTAAGGCCGTTCTCCTGTGTGAACTCTCTGGTGTAAAAGGAGGTTATTCCTTCGGATAAAGGATTTCCCACATTCACTACACTCATAAGGCCTTTCTCCAGAATGAACTCTCTGATGATATTGGAGGTCAGACCTAGAGATAAAAGATTTCCCACATTCACTGCACTCATAAGGCCTTTCTCCTGTGTGAATTCTCTGATGATAACGGAGGGCAGAGCTAGTGGTAAAAGACTTTCCACATTCATCACACCCATAAGGCCTTTCCCCAAGGTGACCTCGTTCATGATACTGGAGGGTGGAGCTACAAGAAAAAGATTTCCCACATTTATTGCACACATAAGGCTTTTCTCCTGTGTGAATTCTCCGGTGTCGAATGAGTGTCCACCTATTGTTAAAAGATTTCCCACATTCACTGCACTCATAAGGTCTTTCTCCAGTGTGTACTCTGTGATGATAACGAAGGCTGGAGCTAAAGGTAAAAGATTTCCCACATTCACTACACTCATAAGGCCTTTCTCCTGAGTGCACTCTCAGGTGTATAATTAGGTTGTTTTTTCGGGTAAAGGACTTCCCACATTCACTACACTCATAAGGTCTTTCTCCAGTGTGAACTCTGTGATGATAACGGAGGGCAGTACGAGTGATAAAAGATTTCCCACATTCACTGCACTCATGAGGCCTTTCTCCAGAATGAACTCTCTGATGGTAACGGAGGTCAGAACTAGAGATAAAAGATTTCCCACAATCACTGCACACATAAGGTCGTTCTCCTGTGTGAGATCTCTGATGATAACTGAGTGCAGACATAGAAGTAAAAGATTTCACACAGTCAGTACACTTATAAGGCCTTTCTCCAATTTGAAATCTCCTATGTGGAAAGAACACTGAGCTATGGCTAAAAGATTTTGAGCATTCACTGCACACATAACTGCTTTCTCCACTGTGCCATGAATGGGGATAAATGAGGACAGATTTGTGGCTTAAGGATTTCCCACATTTGCTGCACTTGTACTGCCTTGCCCCAGTATGAAGTCTTAGATGTTGACAGAGGGTTGAGCTTTGCCTAAAAGATTTTCCACATTCACCACATACATGAAGCTTTTTTCCAGTGTGGATTCTCTGGTGCAGAACAAATGAGGATTTGTACTTGTATGCCTTCCCACATTCACTGCACACAAAACACTGTCTTCCACTGTGGACACCATGGTCCTGAACAAGTGTGTGTTTGGGGCTGAGGGCTTTCTTGCATTCTACCCAGGTGTGACGGCTTTTCCTGCCTTGTGAAGTTGACCCACACTGGCTGATTGTGTTTGGCTTCTCCACAGTATGAGTGTCCTGTTGCTGTAGATGTCCCACGATGGTTGGGAAGTCCTTTTCAAACTCCCGACAACACAATGGCTTCTGTGACACATGGAATCTGCAGCTCTTCACAAACCAGGCCTCATCCACACTGCTTCTGAGGGTTTTCTTTTCCATGTACTGCTCCTGGTGCTGCTGAAAGTTTGCACTAAAATAAAATCGTTTTGCACATGCTCCACACCTCAAAAGTTTCTGGCTGTGTTGTGTTTCCCGGCACTCAGCCAAGTGGAAAACATTTCTCAAGACTGGACCACACATCTCACAGGGGTGTGTCTTCTGGAAAGACAAATCTGCCTTGGGAGTCCTAGCCTGTGACACTCCTAGAGAAGTGATCTGTTCAAAAGGTGCCTCTGCATCCTCTGCTCCACAGCAGCAACCTGAACAGAAAGAAATGCTGGTCAAGTACATGTCGACTATAGGGAAGGGTCAAGTTCATCACAGATGTCCATCTGTCTCATCTAGGTATTAGTCTATGAGATGCTTTTCAAGATACAGAAGTTGGAATTCAGTTGAAAGAACAGCCGACTGTTTTGCATTACTGAGCCTCAAGATCACAGAATAGTGGAGACCTCACCAGGGGAAGGAAACAAAACACAGAGTGTGACACAAGGAAGAGAGGCAGGGTCTACAACTCATTTCTTTCCCAACGGCTTCTTGCAGGATTTTTCTGCTGCTGATGTGAGATGGTAGAAACGTGCATCTAAGCCCATCAAAATCCCACAGCAACATATTAGCTGCTATTCAAAGTCAATTTAGGGAAATGTGAACATATCACAGCACAACCAATGTTGGTGAGTACTACAGAAAGAGTGGTGAGAAAAATGGGAGATGTGGAGTCCAGAGAGGTAGAAATTATCCCTGGGCTGGAAGTCACCGTAGGAATTACAAGTAGTAGAACTGACAAGTCAGGCAAGTGTTAACAGTGGAAAAGGAAATATAGAAGTAAGGTATAGCCACTGCAAATGGCACCTAAACCCTGGTTGAACAAAGATAGATTCCTGGTATGATCTGAAAACAGCCTGATGTCATACTCTACTCAGCTGCCATTCACCAGGACCAGGCCCCCTCTGAGCCCACCATGCCATGACTGGAGTCATATCCATCCTGGCACATCTGTAAGCCCTAGTTAAGCAACTACATGGTACATGCAGGATACAAATCCTAAGGTAAAAACAGGACAGATGAATGACTTCTACTGTCACAGAGCAACTCAGCACATAACAGACACAGAAAACCAATCTAGAAGTGATATCAGTGTAACAGCAGAGGACACCAGCCTTTACCACCAACAAAAAACAGACAGCTAACTGCAAACAAAATTGACCCTTGGAGGACTCAGAAATCCAATTAAGACACTGCAGCAACACAATGGAAATTGAAAAGTAGAATAACCACACAAAAGTGATTGCTGGGGGGCTTCCCTGGTTGTGTAGTGGTTAAGAATCTGCTTGCCAATACACGGACATGGGTTCAAGCCCTGGTCCAGGAAGGTCCCACATGCCATGGAGCAACTAAGCCTGTGCACCGTAACTACTAAGCCTGAGCTCTAGAGCCTGTGAGCCACAACTACTGAGCCCAAGTGCCACAACTACTGAAGCCCATGCACCTAGAGCCCATGCTCCACAAGAGAAGTCACCAATGAGACGCCCACACACTGCAAGGAAGAGTAGCGCTTCTCGACACAAGTAAAGAAGACCCACGTGCAGCAACAAAGACCCAACGCAACCAAAAATAAATACATATTTTTTTAAAAAAAAGGATCGCTGGGGACATCAGCTTAACAGACATGTGGAGATGGATAGGAAATAAGATGAATGGTGGGAACTATGTGTATCAGCCAAATGGTGGCTTCCATCACATTCCCCAATGCCCTGCTCTGCAAAGGACCCCAGTAGCCTTTGCTTCGGAGAACCTCAACAGGCCCCTATATAGCCGCAGATCCCACTGTCTGCACGGCAGAGAAGAGCAAGTGTTTATAGGTGTGGACACCAGCTCCCTGCTCTGCAGAGGGTACTGGCAGCTCTTTCAATAAGGTAACTAATAGCCATGACCATGGGGGACCTGCAAGAGAATAATATGCTGAATCCCACCTGTTCCTCCAAAAGTAGCTATTGCTCTATTTCAAAATCATGGCTGCCACCCCCATAAATCCTGCACACACCCTAAACCCCAGAGCCCCAACTGTGAAACTGATGCCCATATTCCATAACCTGACTCCACAGCTGTCACCTGAATGCCCGTCTCAGGCACGAGATTCATGGCCACTATAGGTGAGTTAGTTCCTCAGACCCCAGACACTTCTGTGTGCACCTAGACTCCAGTCAAGGCTCCATCACTGCTCAGTGTGCGACTGCATCTCACAAAGAAAAGTCAACACTGCTGCAGGCTGTTCAGTGTCTGGGACCCTAGAACTGCTACTGCTCTGCATTTATCACACCCTAGAATCCAGATCTATATCTGCTCCACAGTGCCCACACATCAGACACCAATGCCATCACCACCATGAAGCACCACCCCCCAACCAAGAGCCGGACTTACCATCAAGAGGGAGCCCCTCAGTCAAAACATTTCCCTTGGGAGAAAGAGATCAGGAGATCCCCAGCAGTCTTCTCTACTACTGTGGATACTGACAACTTTAGCTATTGAGGACCCCTGCAGTCTTTGCTGAGACTGATCTCAGTTGACAGAGCTGGACAGACTCTAAGCCCCTGGGCCTTGTAGTCGGAACAGCAACTACCCATCAAGCTGGCATACTAACACCCACAAAAAGGTGAAGATCTTCCCCACCAAAACCTTACATAAAGTCTGAAAGAAATGACTGCTCCATTAAATGTATTAACATCAAAGCAAGGCTACATGAAACACACACAAAATAATCAAGGAAATATGACACCCCCCAAAGGAACATAATAATTTATCAGTTGCCCCAAAGAAAGGGAGATCTATAAACTGTCAGACAAGAAATTCACAATAATTGTTTTTTTTCTTTTTGGCCACGTCATGAAACATGCGGGATCTTAGTTCCCTGACCAGGGATCGAACGCATGCCCCCAGCAGTGGAAGCACAGAGTCTTAACCACTGGACCACCAGGGAAGTCTCTCACAATAATTGTTTTAATGAAGCTCAATGAGCTACTAGAAAACACAGACAGACAATCCAACAAAATAAGGAAAACAATATGCAAACTAAATAAAGTTTCAAACAGAGACAGAAAATATGAAAAAGAACCAAACAGAAATTATGGTGAAGAGTATGATGAACAAAACGAAAAACACGGTAGCGTATCAATAGCTAACTTGATCAATCAAAACAATGAATATGAAACTGAAGGTAGGTCTTTGAAATTATCCAATCAAAGGAGAAAAAAGACAAAACAACTAAAAAGAATTTTAAAAAGTCTACATGAATTATGGGACATTGTGAAACAAAACAATATTTGCATAATGTGAGCCCTAGAAGGAGTAGAGAGAGAGGAAGGGGCAGAAAATTTATTTAAAGAAATAATGGACGAAAACTTTCCAAATCTGGGAAAAGTGGACATTCAGGTACATGATGCTCAGAAGTCCCCAAACAGATTCAATCCACAGACGACTTCACCAAGACACATCAATATAAAACTCAAAAAGTAATGATAAAGATAATTTTAAAAGCTGTAAGAAAAAAGAAACCCCTCATACAAGGGAAACCCCATAAAGTGGTTTTCTTAGCTGAAACACTGCATACAATGAGAGTGAGATGATATGTTCTAGATACTGGGGTGGGGGAAAAAATTGCAAACCAAGAATACTTAACCAGCAATACTATTCTTCAGTAATAAGGAAGAAAGACTTTCTCAGACAAACAAACTGGGGAAGTTCATCACCACTTGAGTACCTCACCAGAAATGCGAAAGACTAAAGAATTCTTTTAGCTGAAATAAAAGTATGCTAACTAGGGACTTCCCTGGTGGTCCAGTGGCTAAGACTCCGTGCTCCAAATGCAGGGGGCCTGGGCTCCATCCCTGGGCAGGAAACTAGATCCCGCATAGTGCAACAAAGATAGAAGATCCTGCATGTTGCAACTAAGACCCAGCACAGCCAAAAAAAGAAAAAAGAAAAAAGAGTATGCTAACTACTAGCATGAAATCATATGAAAATATAAAACACACAGGTAAAGATAAGTATATGGTCAAATTCAGAATACTCTAATACTGTAAAACTGTGTTAATCACTCAACTCAACTACAAAGGATAAAAAACAAGAGTATTAAAAACAACTATACCCACAATAACTTGTTGATGGTTACCCAATACACAGTATAAAAACATGTAAATTGTGACATCAAAAACATAAAATGCATGTATGGGGGAAGTATAAGAGTAGATTTTTTGTATGAGATTGAAGTTACATTGTTATCAGCAAAAAATAGAATGCTATGTTTTATATAAGCCTTATGGTAACCCCAAAGCAAAACCCTATACTAGACACAAAAGACAATGAGAAAGGAATAAAAGTATATTACCACAGGGACTTCCCTGGTGGTGCAGTGGTTAAAAATCTGCCTGCCAATGCAGGGAACACGGGTTTGACCCCCGGTCTGGGAAGATCCCACATGCCACAGAGCAACTAAGCCCGTGTGCCACAACTGCTGACCCTGCGCTCTAGAACCCACAAGCCACAACTACTGAGCCCACGTGCCACAACTACTGAGCCCACATGCCACAACTACTGAAGCCCACGTGCCTAGAGCCTGAGCTCTGCAACAAGAGAAGCCACTGCAGTGAGAAGCCCGTACACCACCAACGAAGAGTAACCCCCATTCGCCACAACTAGAGAAAAGCCCACGCCCAGCAACAAAGACCCAATGTAGCCAAAAATAAATTCTAAAAAAAAAGGAGTTGGTACTTAAAAAAAAAAAAAAGTGTATTACCACAGAAAATCATCAAGTCACAAAGGAAGACAGCAAGAGAAGAAGAAAGAAACTACAAAACAGCCATACAATAATAAGATGGCAACAGTAGGTCCTAAAAATATTCTCCAATTAAATGACATACAGTGACTGAACAGAAAAAAAAAAAAAGACCTCAACTATATGCTGCCTACAATAGAGTAACTTCAGCCTTAAGGACACACACAGGCTGAAGGTGAAGGAATTGAAAGAGATATTCCACGCAAACAGAACTCAGAAGAGAACAGAGTAAGATATACTTAAGTGAGACAAATAGACTTTAAATCAAAAACTATCACAAGAGGGACTTCCCCGGTGGTGCAGTGGTTAAGAATCTGCCTGCCAATGCAGGGGACATGGGTTCAAGCCCTGGTCTGGGAAAATCCCACATGCTATGGAGCAACTAAGCCTGTGCACTACAACTACTGAGCCTGCACTCTATGGTGAGCCATAACTACTGAGCCTGCGTGCCACAATTACTGAAGCCTACATGCCTAGAGCCCGTGCTCTGCAACAAGAGAAGCCACTGAAATGAGAAGCCCACACAACACAATGAAGAGTAGACCCTGCTCACCGCAACTAGAGAAAGCCCACGTGCAGCAACAAAGACCCAATGCAGCCAAAAATAAATTAATTTTTAAAAAACAAATAAAGATCACTCTTAAAAAAAAAACTATCACAAGAGACAATGTTCATTACGTAATGATAAAGAAATTGATTCACCAGGAGAATGTAACAATTTAACTATATATATACGTATCATATATTAAAAATTAAGCAAATATGACCAGATCTGAAGGCAGGAATTTTTTTATTTTTTTGGCCACGCCGCATGGCATGCAGGATCCTAGTTCCCCAACCAGGCACCAAACCTGTGCCCCCTGCAGTAGAAGCACAGAGTCTTAACCACTGGACTGCCAGGAAAGTCCCAGCAAAAGAATATTAACACATTTCTGACTAGAAATGCATTAATACATCTTTTGTTACTCAAATGTTATTGACCGGAGACGTATCAATACGTTTTTAGAGAGTGACACAATTAACATCACCGTGTGAAGTTGTTAGAACTTAAAATTGATCAAGGGTTCATTATACAACTTATAATTATCATTATCTCTCACATTTTCCTCCATTAGGTTTTTGTTCCAACCTCGTGTACATTAAACGCAAGTTTATCACCGTAAAATTTTCAAAAATGATGCATTGCAAAATTGAGTGATGAAGAATTTTTTGGTGAATTTTATGCAGATACTTTCTCTGTCTGAGCGACATATATACTAGTGTCTCAGAAGACGACAGTTCTTCAGAATATAGTTCTGATTCAGACGATGTGAATATTAGACCAACAAAAAGACAAAAAACCGTAGTGAATGACTCTACTGTGGAAAGTGAAAATGGAACTCAAGAATGCTCCTTTGCTTCTATGTAAGAGTGGATTGAAGACAACATTTCACAAAAATTAGAAGACTTTATAGTGTGTCAGGTGTAACTATTGAATGTAATAACCCGCCAAGTGTTAGTGAAATAACAGAATTAATTTTTGGTAACGACTTTTTCGAGTTGGTCACTTCTCAAACAAACTTATATCACCAACAGAATGAAAAATCATATAAAAAGTATGATAAGGCTTTAAAATGGACTAATGTAACCAACAGTGATATGAAGAAGCCTCTTGGGTTAATAATTTTGATGAGACAAATAAGAAAGTCACAGTGGAAAGAATATTGGTTGACTGATCCCTTACTTGAAACACTTATCAAAGATTAGGATGAGAAGAAGGTTCAAACAAATAATGACATTTCTTCACTTTAACGATAACTCAGAAACTCCACTTCCTACAGACAGAATTTCAAAAATTAAACCTCTTTTGGCTTATTTTCTACCAAAATCTCAATCAATCTATACACCCAAACAAGAGCTATCACTTGATGAGGCAATGATAAAGTGGAGAGGACAACTCAGATTCAAAACCTATAATCCTGGAAAATTTACAAAATATGGAATTTTGGTCAGGATGCTTAACGAAAGTGAAACTGGATATACATGCAACCGTGATGTTTACATGGGTGAAGGAAAGAAACTGCAAGAAACAATATTGTTGGTCCTACAACCTTGGTTCATGGCACCATATTTACCAAGACAATTATTACAACAGCCTGTCCACATCTGTAATGTTGAAAAATAAAACCAGAGTTTGTAGGACTATAAGAGAGAATCATGGTCTACCAAACCAATTAAAGGAGAAATCTAAACATCTACAGAGGGTAGAAATGACATTCTTACAGAAAGGAGAAATGATTCTTCTTATATGGAAAGACAAGAGGCTAGTCTGCATGGTGACAACTATTCATTACACCTCCATAGCATCTACAGTAAAGGAAGACAGAAAGACTGGCCATCAGATAACTAAGCCCAATAATATGTTAGAGTATAATAAATATATGAAAGGAGTTGATCGTTCTGATCAATAACTGGCAAACTTCAATATCCTCTGGAAAACTCGAAAATGATATAAGAAAGTGGGTTTCTAGTTGAGTAACTGCAGTTTATTCAATGTATTTAAAATTTATTGCAGCCTTAATGCACAGAATAAAATGACTTACAAGCAATTTTTTAAATAAATTTATTCATCTATTTATTTATTTTTGGCTGCATTGGGTCTTCGTTGCTATGCTCATGCTTTCTCTAGTTGTGGCAAGCAGGGGCTACACTTTGTTGTGGTGTGTGGCCTTCTCACTGAGGTGGCTTCTCTTGTGGAGCACGGGCTCTAGGCATGCGGGCTCGGTAGTTGTGGCTCATGGGCTTAGTTGCTCCACTGCACGTGGGATCTTCCTGGACCAGGGATTGAACACATGTCCCCTGCATTTGCAGGCAGATTCTTTTTTTTTTTTTTTTTTTTTGCGGTACGCGGGCCTCTCACTGCTGTGGCTTCTCTGGTTGCAGAGCACAGGCTCCGGATGCGCAGGCTCAGCAGCCATGGCTCACGGGCCCAGCTGCTCCACGGCATGTGGGATCTTCCCAGACCGGGGCATGAACCCGTGTCCCCTGCATCGGCAGGCAGACTCTCAACCACTGCGCCACCAGGGAAGCCCTTGCAAGCAGATTCTTAACCATCGCGCCACCAGGGAAGTCCCATAAGCAGTTTTTGTCAGCAGTAGCTAGAGAATGGGTAACTGATCATTCCGGTGAATGCAGTGGTAGTCCCACACCTGATCCTTCCCGTGGCGTTTCTAAAAGAGCCCCCCAAGAGATTTCCCTGGTGGTCCAGTGGGTTAGACTCCACACTCCCAATGCAGGGGGCCCAGGTTCGATCCCTGGTTGGGGAACTAGATCCCACATTCATGCCACAACTAACAGTCTGCATGTCACAACTAAGAAGTCCACCGTACTGCAACAAGAAGCCCGTGTGCCACAACTAAAAGATCCCGCATGCAGTAACTAAGACCAGGCGCAGACAAAATAAATAAAATAATAAATAAATATTTTAAAAATAAAAAAATAAAAGAGCCTCCCCACAAAGATCCACCTTGTTGACTACCAGGTAAAATAAAAGAACATATTCTAGAGGAAATAATACCCACAGGGCTTAAAAAAAAAAAATGCCTCCAGAAAGTATAGAGTCTGCTCTTCCAGGGGAAAGCACAGTGAAACGGTGTATTTGTAATAGATGTTCTGTTCCCCTGCACAGAGATTCCTGCTATACTGCCTATCACACTCTAACAAAGTATTAGAATGCTTTAGTATGACATGTACAAAGTTTCAAATAAATACATTAAGTGCTAAAAAAGTTGTTGATATTTACTCAAACTAACAAATTGCCGGCCACAGGCATTAGTTTCTGAAAAAATCTCCCAGTCAATAATGTGTTAATAGGGAACTTAAATATCCCCCTTTCAACACAGGTGGATATCCAGATAGAAAGTAAGCGTATCTTTGAATTGGACAACACTTTAGTCCAAATGAATGTAACAGATGTATACAGAACATTCCATCCTATTACAGCAGAATATACACTCTTCTCAAGTGCATATAGAATATTCTCTAGGATAGATTATATGCTATGTCAAGCAAGTCTTAACAAGTTTCAGAAGACTCAAACCATATCAAGTAACTTTTCCTAACACAATGAATAACACTAGAAACCAGCAACAGGAGGAAAGCTTAAAAATTCAGATATGTGAACATTAAACAATATGCTCCTGGCCAATCAATCAGTCAAAGGAAAAAATCAACAGGAAAATCAAACGTACCTTGAGAAAAACAAAAATAGAAACAAAACATATACAATGTGCAAAAGCAGTTTTAAGAGAAAAGTTTAGAGCAATAAATGCCAGCATTAAGAGAAAAATCAAGTTTAGAGCAATAAATGCCAGGATTAAAAGCAAAAAATGCCAGCATTAAATAAACAACCAAACTTTACATCTCCAGGAACTAGAAAAAGAACAAATTAAGACCAAAGTTAGCAGAACAAAGGAAAAAATAAAGATCAGAGCAGAGGGGAATTCCCTGGCAGTCCAGTGGTTAGGATTCCATGCTTCCACGGCAGGGGGTCCAGGTTCGTTCACTAGTTGGGGAACTAAGATCCCTGCCTGCCACATGGCACAGCCAAAAAAGAAAAAAAAGAAAGATCAGAGCAGAAATAAATGAAATAGAAACTATAAAAACAATAAAAAAAGATTAACAATACTAAGAACTGGTTTTGCTTAAAGATAAATAAAACTGACAAACCTTTCTCTAGACTTCTGAGATGGAAGACTCAAATAAGTTAACAGAGAAATAAAAGAGAAACAAAGGATCATAAAAGACTACTATGAACTGTTATACACCAACAAATTAGATAACCTAAAAGAAACAGACTAGAAACATACAACCTACCAATCCTGAATCATAAAGAAACAGAAAATTTGAATAGACCAATAACAAGTAAGGAAACTGAACCAGTAAACAAATCTTCCAACAAAAAAAATAGGCCATGACCAGATAGATTTCATTGGTGAAATTTATATTTTAATATGTAAAACATTGATATATAAGGTACTCTACAACTCAACAGGAAAAGAACAATCTGATTAAAAAGTGGACATTTTATCAAAGATAAAATGGCTGAACAGACATTTTATCAAAGATCTACAAATGGCTAACAGGTATATGAAAAAATGTTCCTCCTGGGTTTCCCTGGTGGTGCAGCGGTTGAGGGTCTGCCTGCTGATGTGGGGGACGTGGGTTCGTGCCCCAGTCTGGGGGCATCCCACATGTCGTGGAGCGGCTGGGCCCATGAGCCATGGCCACTGAGCCTACGCGTCCACAGCCTGTGCTCTGCAACGGGAGAGGCCACAACAGTGAGAGGCCCGTGTACCGCAAAAAAAAAAAAAAAAAAAGTTCCTCTTCACTAATCATCTCACTGATCATCAGGAAAATGCAAATCAAAACCAAAATGAGGGGCTTCCCTGGTGGTGCAGTGGTTGAGAGTCCGCCTGCCGATGCAGGGAACACAGGTTCATGCCCTAGTCCAGGAAGATCCCAAATGCCGCAGAGCAACTAAGCCCATGAGCCACAACTACTGAGCCCGCGTGCCACAACTACTGAAGCCTGCATGCCTAGAGCCTGTGCTCTGCAACAAAGCCACCTCAATGAGAAGCCCGCACACCACAACAAAGATTAGCCCCCACTCACCGCAACTAGAGAAAGAATGTGCACAGCAACAATGACCCAATGCAACTAAAAATAAATAAATAAATTTATTAAACAAAACAAAAAACCAACACTGCAAGGACTTCCCTGGTGGTCCAGTGGGTAAGATTCCACACTCCCAACGCAAGGGGCCCAGGTTCAATCCCTCGGGGAACTAGATTCCACATGCAGGCAACAACTAAGAGTACACATGCTGCAAATAATAAGTCTGCATGTCACAACTAAGAGTCCGCATGCTGCAACTAAATATCCCGCATGCCACATTGAAGACCCAGTGCAGCCAAAATAAATAATTAAAAAAAAAACTTTGGATAAACGTATATTAAAAAAATAAATAAATAAACACTACAAACCTTGCAGTAGGACACTGAAAAGTAGCTCATCGTTCAGGTAAGTAATGACCATGATAATGCCTGCATGCCTGGCACAGGCAGGCACAAAGAAATGTTAGGTAAATGAAGGGATCAAGGGAGTTCCCTGGCGGTCCAGTGGTCAGGACTTGGTGCTTTCACTGCTGTGGCCCTGGTTCAATCTCTGGTCGGGGAACTAAGATCCCCCAAGCCATGCAGCTCAGCCAAGAGAAGAAAAATATATATATAATTAAATTAAATTAAAATAAAAACAAGTAAATAAAAGAAGGGACCAAATCTTGGACACAGAGGTGAAAAGGATCTAGACACACTGACCCAGACAGAGAGAAGGAAGTAAGGTAGAATCCATTAAGCTCACTGCAATACTACTGGCTTGGAATCCTTTTCCTAAGAGCATTCAATACAGCAGGTATCGGGGTTGATATTGCAGGAGAAGGTAGAGGGCAGTGCAAACAGCCCAGTCCTAGCTACCACAGCAACTACACGGAAAGCTTGGGAAGCAAGTAGTGCCCACAGTTCACATGTATAAGAACAGAGCACCCCCTGGGAAAAGGAGGGTGAGGTGGGATAGAGCCTAGTCCAGGACGCTGGGAAGGCTTTGAATCTTACCCAGTGAGGATATAAGTGCAAAGTTCTCCAGCATCACATCGAGGTACAGGCGTCTCTGAGTCTCATCAAGGAGCCTCCATTCCTCCCAGGAGAAGTACACAGCAATGTCCTCAAAGGTCACACTGCACGTCTATGAGAGAGAAAGAATGAGCTATGAACATTCTCTCTCTAAGCTCCCACAATCCATCTCATCACAACCTATCCCACCTTCATCCTCTTCCAGAGCTCTCCACCGAACAGGAATTTCAGGCCTAAGTGCCACTGATGCCCACCTATCCCTCAGGGTCTCTTCATTCACTGTGTTCAGCCCTCAACACCACTGGACAGGACAGCACAGAGATATCATCCAAGCTCTGGTCCTGGCCTGTAGGGTCCCATCCATCCTGTCAATCAATTCCCCTGGGGTCTCTAGGCTGTGACTCACAGACACAACCAAACTTGGGTTCAAGCTTCAACCTTCAGTCCCCAATAACAGGGCCCTGGTGCCATGAGCTAGCACTTCCTCTTAGTGTGCCCATCATTCTGTAGACTGTACCTCTCTCACATCTTCAGTCCCCACAGTTGCACTCCCACAACTATGCACGTGGGGAAAACTGCTTTGAAGGCCTCCTTCATACTTTTATTGATCCTTGCTTCAATTTTAACCACCCAGAAGCACATGTGATTACAGACGCCCATGACCCACTTCCACTTTTGTGCTGCACTCCCTGTCCCCTCAGCGGCCATCACTGTCCTCTCTCCCTCAACCTTCCTTGGAATCCTGGCCCTGACAGTGTCCGTTCCAGGCACAGTGACTGTCACAAATGACCATATTTGCCCCAGACCTACCCACCATCAAGATCAAACACACCACACCACACCACACCAAACCTCACCACAAAATTCTGGTGAACCTGTACATTAGTGAATTAGCAGGAGCCCTAGCCTCATCATCTTGTTTCAATTACTCCAACGCCTCCACAGCCATCTCATGTCCACTAATCTCACAAAAGCTTTAGTCGCCTGTCAAACCATTCTCTTCAATTCAGTTACCCATTCTCTTCCATATGGTTACCATGTTCACTTCTATCCTTCACCTGCATTTGTGTGCTCAGCAACCCTGATCAGGTGTGGAGCAGGGAAAACACTCATCATGCACCCTCCTCTTTCAGACCAGCGAACAGCATTGCCAGGATGACCTGCATTCCCCCACATAAATGGGATCCACAGTTCCTCCCTGTTCCACACAAGAGCCGCCTTCCTCCCCAGATTTCCAGACACCCAACTGCTGCCTCCACTCGCTTTCTCTGAAACATCTCAGACTCTTGACAAGGCCAAAACAAAACATCTGATATTCCCAAGTAAAATTAACCTACCATAACTTTCCCATCTCAGTTGATGGAGCTTTCATCCCATTAGCTCCTAAAACCGGAAACACTGGGGTCATCCCTGACTCTTCCCTTTCTCTCCCTCACCCGCAACATCTAAAAATCTACTTGACTCTCCTTAAAACATGGATGGAAAGTCCAACTTCTTTCCCACCTCTGTGGCCACCACCCTGGTCCAACACTCATCTGGATTATAGTAAATGCCTCCTTGGCAGCTCCCTGCCTCTTATGTTACTCATACAGTCTGTTCTCTTCTTTGCAGGCAATGGAACTCACTAAGACCTGCATAAGAATCAACCCCTTCCGCTTATCCAAACCTCTCATTATCTCCATAACAGACGTCCAAATTCTTGACAATTACAGACCTGATTCTTGACACTCAGCTCTTTGGTCCTAATAAAATGGAAACTGACTGTACCCTATCTCCAGCATAGTCATACCTTCAAACATTTGTGCATGTCAGTATCTGGTCCTGTCACAACATTTCACACGTGTTTATATTGACTGACAGCAATAGCAATACCTCCGTGTAACCCTTGGCCTGCACTCAGGACTGGGCTTGAGGTATCCCCAGGGTCCCCACACCCACGAGCTTGGAAAAAAGCAAGGAAGACGTTAAAGACACTACAATCCCAGACACCATTTGGGTGGTGTCAGGGACAGTGAGTGACTGGGACAACCTCCTCTTCCGTGTATAGGTTTCCTAAGTGCTTTTCATCCTTCAGAACCTGCGAAGAGGGGTAGGCAACAAGGACTGGGCTCCAGATGAGGTCAGGCCTCCCCTGTATCCCCGTCCAGCCCTGGATTCCGGTGACCTCGGGCTAAGTGACTAGCTTCTGCGCCTCAGTCCTCAATGCTGCTTCTTACTAGCGCCTTGTGCCTCACTGTCGTTTTCAGCTCCATTCTAGTTTGTTCTCTCTTTAATCAGTTTTTGGAAAACTTTTGAAACCCTAATACAGACTGTATTCCTCTTCTGTCCACTACCCTCCATGGCATCCAGGTCCCTCAGAATGAAGAAAAAACCTCTCCGCCAGCCAGTACAGGGGTCACGCTACCACACACTTCTCTGCAGCTATCAGACGGACCCCAGGTTTCCCAATACTCCCGGCTCAATCTAACCTCCAAGCCTTTGCACCTGTCAGTACCTCCGCCTGTCACCCTCTCTCACGCGGCCATCACACTATCAAAAACAGACCCACCCACGAACGCCCCACCATCCCGGACACCGCGTCCTGGGCTGCGGGCACGTGAGCAGGCGCCCCGCACTCGGGGCTTTAGTGTCTGGTGGGGTGAGGGCGGTGAGGGCCCGGAGGATGAGCGTTTACCTGAGGCGGGGTCCTCAGCGCCGTCGCTGCCAACGCCATCAGAGTCTGGTGGCAGAGCGGGGCCGGTAGCGGCGGGAGAGGCAGGTGGACGCGGGCACGGCAGGCCCGGGACACCCCCGGCGGCGTCGCCGAACTTCAGACCGGCCTCTATGCAGCGGAGACAGCGGCTCCTCTTGGACCTTCTCAACCCTGTCACCCAAGTCCCGGCCCAGCGTTCCGGAGCGACAACAGATACGAAAGCAATAAAAATGGCCGCCACGAAGAGGACGCCGGAAGTCCCACCCTGATGAGATGCGCACGCACGGAAATGCCTTTATCTTGACCTTTTATTGGCTCAACTCGGCGCACTACCTTCTGGGTAGTGTAGTTCCTAGCGATCTAGAGCCCCTCCCCCCCCCCCCCCCACCCCCGCCCCGGAAATGTGTTCTCCATCTTGACCACCAGAGAGTGGTCCAAGCGGTACTCTGGGGAGTACTTGAGAGTGGTCATCCTACATAGATGGATTTACTCGCTGTGAACGCAGGAGAAAGACGTAGTTTCATACTCCGTGAAGGTCAGCCTGCTACCAGGGAATAAAATTGAGATGCTCCCAAATCTACTTATCTAAATGGCTGTATCATTCCACAGAGTAATTCAGACATAAAATAGTCCACCTATAGTTGGAGACATTGTGCTATTCCTCTTGAAATACGTGTAGCCCGAGGCATTAGTAAGTTTTGTAAATTCTACTATGATTGGCTGGGAACAAAGGAAAAGACTGTACAGAGACATGACTGAGAAGAAAGAAGATGGGTGTTTGGCCACCCTGAAACAAACATGATCTCTGCCTCTGGTTCCCACAGAAAACTCTGCCTTGCCTATATAGTTAGCAATTGTGTCCTACCCATTGAGGAACACTTTTTTATTTATTTATTTATTTATTTGATTGCACCAGGTCTTAGTTGCAGCAAACAGTCTTCTTAGTTGCGGCTCACCAGCTCTTTAGTTTCAGTGTGTGGGTTCCTTAGTTGTGACATGAGAACTCTTAGTTGCAGCACGCATGTGAGATCTAGTTCCCTGACCAGGGATTGAACCCAGGTCCCCTGCATTGGGAGCGTGGAGTCTTAACCACTGCACCATCAGGGAAGTCCCATTGAGGAACACTTTTATCCATATAATATTTCTTACTGTATATCCTTAAATATACTCAACTCCATTTAGTAAACTGACATCTATCTCAGATGGAGACCAATGTAACTAATGCTGTTTTGGCTGGGGTCAGTGACTGCAGCTTTCAGAGTCACAGCGTGTCTGTGTTACCGAACCAGGTTTGTTTGCCCCCATTCAGAAAGTAAAAGGCCAAGACGTTGAGGTTTGCAGCAGAAAAAGTGTTTATTCGTGTGGCATCAAAGGGAGGAGTCAGGAGAACTAGTCTCAGATCCACCCCCCAACAGGAGGGTGTTGAGATATTTATGGCCTAGAGGAGGAGGGTGGTCTCAGGCCTAGGGAATGTAGGCAAGAAAGAAGTGAAGAAATCTGTGTTCTGCACAGGCATATCTGAGCTACATGCTTCTTCATGGGAAACATATTCAGAAAATGGTAGCATTAGCATGATCTAAGGGTGGACACTCACACAGGCCCAGTTGAATGGTTGGTGGTCTTGACCAGTTTGAACTGGACAAGACTAACTGCATGTTCCTGAATAACAATTTAAGGAACTGTTACCATAGCCACCCATACCTCAGAGATGTTATCTGTAAGGATTTGTGATATATTGTCTAAGCTAGGTGAAGCTTGGAGGGTATGTAATTTGCAAAAACAATTAAAGCAAGAGTCAGTGAAGGTAGGTTACAGGATATTATTTATAAAGCAAGTTAGAGTTTCAGGGAATGAATTGATAACTGCCCTTGGTTTCATCTGCTAAGGGAACATCTGAACCCCATGATCTCATGTTGTTGCTGGTAAGTGATTATCATTCTCCAGTGATTGCTGGTACAGCTCTGCAAGGGGAATTGAGATTATCTCAGAAAAACAATTTGAAATGCAAATATCAGGAAATTAGAAATAGTATTGAGACATTTATTCAAATATAATGTCAGAAATAGCTCTGGGGAAATATCATGGGACTTTTTAAAAAATAAATTTATTTATTTATTTTTGGCTGTGTTGGGTCTCCGTTGCTGTGCGTGGGCTTTCTCCAGTTGTGGTGAGTTGGGGGGCTACTCTTCTTTGTTGTGCGTGGGCTTCTCATTGTGGTAGCTTCTCTTGTTGCAGAGCATGGGTTGTAGGCTCACAGGCCTCAGTAGTTGTGACACACAGCCTCAGTAGTTGTGGCTCACGGGCTCTAGAGCGCAAGCTCAGTAGTTGTGGCACACCAGCTTAGTTGCTCTGCGGCATGTGGGATCTTCCTGGACCAGGGCTCGAACCCGTGTCCCCTGCATTGGCAGGCAGATTGTTAACCACTCCACTACCAAGGAAAACGGGATTTTTAAAAATAAATTTATTTATTTGGCTGCATTGGGTCTTCGTTGCTGCGCGTGGGCTTTTCTCTAGTTGCAGTGAGTGTCGTTGCAGTGCATGAGCTTCTCATTTGTGGTGGCTTCTCTTGTTGTGGAGCATGGGCTGAAGGCATGCGGTCTTCAGCAGTTGTGGCATACGGGCTCAGTAGTTGTGGCTCGTGGGCTCTAGGGCGCGGGCTCAGTAGTTGTGGTGTACAGGTTTAGTTGCTCCGCAGCATGTGGGATCTTCCCCGACCAGGGCTTGAACTCGTGTCCTCTGCATTGGCAGGTGGATTCTTTTTTTTTTTTTTTTGCGGTATGCGAGCCTCTCACTGTTGTGGCCTCTCCCGTTGCGGAGCACAGGCTCCAGACGCGCAGGCTCAGCGGCCATGGCTCACGGGCCCAGCCGCTCTGCGGCATGTGGGATCTTCCTGGACCGGGGCACGAACCCGTGTCCCCTGCATCGGCAGGTGGACTCTCAACCACTGCACCACCAAGGAAGCCCTGGCAGGTGGATTCTTAACCACTGTGCCACCAGGGAAGTCCTGCACATATGTAATTTTAAAAGGGATGAATAAATGAGTTATGTAATGTGGGTAATTCAAGATTACATTAACACCTTGAAAGAGGCTCACAGAAGAGAAGGATCACAGATCATGAGAAGCACAGGTTAGTGTCGTGGTCCGAACGTGAGTTGGAAAAGAATTTCCAGACACAAGGCAGAATGTAAAGAGGATAGAATTTATTAGAGGGAATGGTTGCTGCCAGAACAGTGGGCCGACTTCAGAGTAGTCTGGGAGAGCCGACCCCAAACATGTGCTATTAGTCAGTTTTTATAGCCAGGGGAAAAAGGAATGTTCCAAGGTGAAAATTTCATTTTCTGATTGGTCGAGGCACATATACCTTCCTTCTGTAGGGTGGGAGTGGGACAGGGCAGATGCCTTTCCTTATTTGGGACGAGAGAGGAACAGGTCCCATCGCCCAGGTGGGCTCAGGAATTTCGTAACCATCGCAACATGGCGAGGAGAGTGACAAGAGCCCGGTAGGGTATGTGACCCTGAAACTTTTTCAGGTAGGGTTGTCCTTTGTCCCTGACCATTGTCTTTGGAGCACCACAGTCACAACCTGGACTTCCAATTGGTGCCTGAAGTCGGGTTGGGGGGGGGGTCCTAGGAGGGTCAGTCTTGTAGGACTGAGCCCTTAACCTTGGAATCTGATGCTATCTCAGGGTAGACAGCGTCAGAATTGTTAAATTGTGGGACACCAAGCTAGTGTCGGAGAATTGGTTGGTATTGTGTGGAAATCCACCCCTCCCCCATATACATTGGAAATTGGGGCAGAACCTTCGGGTGGTAAGCAGAGAACCTTGAGTTCTAAATTGTAAAAGAATTAAGTTGAGCCCATGACTATGCTGGAAATTTGGCGACTGAGAAATTTTTGTTTTTACAAAGTGTATTTTTTTTTTCACTCATGAGAAGCTTAAGGAGAATTAAACTTGGAGGGAAAGAAATAATCAGATGAAAATAGAAAGAGGTGACAGTGTGGAAGGAAGCTACCACCTTGTGCTGTTTCATTGCTTCAAAACCATGTACTGAACATCTCACCAGCTTCAGAGACAGGTCTAGACGTGTGTTATATATCAGTGAAGAAAGAAATATGTCCTCCTGTAGTGTCCTTCAAAAGCCTTTATTGAGGAGAGTAACGAATAAGTCACAAAGAAAATGCTACATATTATAGTAAATTATAAGGTGACAGGTAGAAATGCAAAAAAAAAAAAAAAAAAAAAAAGATCAGCACCAAGGAATAACAAGAATGTGGAGTCAGGAGGATTTCAGTAGGAAACAGAGGGCTGTTCTCATAAGGAGATGATATTTGAGCACACAGTTAAAGGAGGGGAGGAAGGGAATTCCCTGACGGTCCAGTGGTTAGGACTCTGCACTCTCACTGCCGAGAGCACGGGTTCAGTAATCCTTGGTTTGGGAACTAAGATCCCACAAGCCATGCAGCTCAGCCAAAAAAAAAAAAGGATCCATGGAGAAGAAACAGTCAGTACAATGTCCTAGTCCCAATGTCCAGAAATTGGATGTGATTGTTGTTTGACATTAGTTTTTTTAAAATATTTTTTGATGTGGATCACTTTTTTAAAGTCCTTATTGAATTTGTTACAATATTGCTTCTGTTTTATGTTTTTGGTTTTTTGGCCACGAGGCATGTTGGATTCTAGTTCCCCAAACAGGGATCGAACCCTCACCCCCTGCATTGGAAGGCGAAGTCTCAACCATTGGACTGCCAGGGAAGTCCCTGTTTGACATTGTTAGTGATATACTTTGGTGAATTTTAATAATTCATACAAAATTTGCCTACTGTGTGCACAGTTCCATAAATACATCCATATGTCTCTACTGCAGACCTCCTTTCAACAATCTTCTCAACTTTTCCTTCCTTACCAGGGCAGATCATTGGCTGCTATCCTGGAATCTATATATATGGTCACCTTTGAATAACGATTCTTCCACACAAAATGGATGGCCAGATCATAGCATAACCCATTGGAAAAACGTTTCTACTCCATTATCTTTCCGGGACACCCTGAATGTGGCTGTGATGCGGCCACTGTCGATTTTACGTGCACCCATAAAACAAAATGAGCCAAGCAGAACCCCAGCTCAAGCTTTCTCCTCTCCCCTATGGCTGTGCAGGGCACCAAGACAGCCACGGAAGTGAGTTGTGACCATGTTGGTGGAGTCTCAACTACCTATTCATGCAGCCTAGTTTTGTTCTCTAGACCTGATCTGGCTCAATCCTGGCTGTACATTTCTACATTATAATGGAATACAGCAGTGTCCGTAGACTTCATGACTTGGTTGGTCCAATCAGGGTCCTTAGACTTCATGACTTGGTTGGTCCAATAGAGCAACGACCCTCATAGTGAGTCGTTCTGGATGCATGGATATCTGATGTCCCCTACTCAAGTGTTCTGTTCTTATTCTGCTACAGTGACCCATCAGGAGCTGTTTCAAAATGATGTATAAATCTGCCCTGCAGATGGTACGGACTTCCTCCAGAGCCCCAGGAGGCTGCATTGTGATTGTGTGGCTGGTGCTTGAGAATACGATTCCTACTCAACTTGGGTGAAACTTATAGGATTTAAGCTATTATATTGTATGTTAAGTAGTTGAAAAAGAATTCACAGTGGCCAAAGTGAACTTCCATGTTAGTTGTTTTGAAACATCTGCTGTGGGACTGCTAGTGTTACTTCAGATAAAAAATTTGATTGACAATGTACCTCACTGAAACAGACAAAGCAAATGATAGAGACGAGACCTCCTGGGGCATAACCACTACACTCACTGACAGACTCCTTAAAAAGAAACCACTGGACTTCCCTGGCGGTCCAGCGGTTAAGACTCCATGCTTCCAATGCAGGGGATGAAGGTTCAATCCCTGGTCAGGGAACTAAGATTCCACATGCCTCATGGTGCAGCCGAAAAATTTAAAAAGAAAAAGAAAAAAGGGAGAAGGAAGGAAAGAAAGAAAGAAAGAAGGAAAGAAAGGGAAAGAAAGAAAAGAAACCACTGAACTGAACGACCTGAAGCCTCTTCACTGGAGGACCCCACTCCACACTGCTGAGAACTGTTCCAGATGGACACTGCCAGAGTCCTGTCGGAGCAGAAGGTGACCTTCCACTCACTCTTGTTGCGAGACCAGTTGCAGACCTGGAGAGAGCTGCTGGTGCTGAGATACCTCGTTCGCAGACGTAGTGGATGTTAACCCCTTTCCTATTTTCCCTACTTTGTGCTAATTGTGTGCAATAAACCCGAATGATTCTCGAGTTGAGTATTGGCTACTTTTGGTATATTTCCAATTCCGTGATTCTTACCTGGCCTTACTGCTGGGTCCTGCAATAAACATCCTATCTTGAGGAGGCCTTGGTAGCTGTGCAAGTTTGTGTTGTGCTGTTTTCATGACCCAAAATATAATGAACCGCTGGTATGGAGAGTCACATGCTCAGGGTCTAGAGAGTTTCTGTTTCTGGGAGAGCCCAATGGGTAACTAGTCATTTGTTGTTTTGCTGTTTTAATGATTTATTTATAGAGTTGAGGAGGGCTAGATTTTTTTCATCAGAAGTTCAGGGGTAACTAATGACTATCATAAGTTGTCCAGAGACTCAACAGGGCATGAGATGGGGTTACTGAAGTTTCTTTAGTGCAGGAATCTCTGAGTGCACAAATGGGAGTGGCTGCTGATTTCAGTTTGGAGGTAAAATTTATAAATAAGAATATGTTGCCATCAAAAGTACTAAAAGATGTTGGACTTGTATGTCCATGATGAGTGTGTCAAATAAGTCTTCTTGGAGGTAGATGTCCTCAATGTAAGGTCATACCTGTGCTCCTGGAGAAAGGTGAGTACAGTGATGATCCTGTCTGAAAGAATTGTGTGTGATGACAAAGCTGTTGATGTACCCGATGGACATCCTGGAAAGGATGTATTGTGTCACTTCGGAGGTGAAGGCAAACTACAGCTGAGAGGCTGTTGATCTCAAGGGAATTCTCCCAGTTACCACACCACCTACACCAGGTTTTCAGCTCAAGCCTGACAACTAGTGAGCCTGGTTTAGGTGCAGAGGTGTCAGCTTCTGCTACTCCAGGGAGCCTTTATAAATAATTAGTCAGTTTGTCCAGGCAGACTTGCATGATGGGGAGAGATAACATTGACTATTCGTCCCCTTACCCCTGCCAAGCTTTGACAGGGGCCAGGTCCTGCAGAGTTGTCACAGGCCCAGCAATTTAGGGTAGGAAGATAAAGTCACTCTTGGAACAGACAATGCAGAGCCTCACAAAGTATTGCCCACAGGACTTCCCTGGTGGTCCAGTGGTAAGACTCCAAGCTCCCAATGCAGTAGGCCCAGGTTCGATCCCTGGTCAAGGAACTAGATCCCGCATCATGCCACAACTAAGAAGCCTGCAGGCCACAACTAAGACCCGGCCCAGCCAAAAAAAAAAAAAACTAAATAAATAAATATTAAACCAAAACAAGAAAAATCCAAATTAGTGCCCACGACTGCCAGCAAAAGGTAGAGCTTTCCCAGTGTTAAAATAAAAAAACAGAGATGAGCCTTGAAAATTCCGCGAGCAGACAAAACCAGTTTAATCTTACAAAAACAGCGCTTAATTTAGCTTATTTTGCAAGACTAATTTGTCCTGGGTCATTTCTGGCTTATGCCTTCAGAAATTATAAGCAAAACTTGAACCGTTTCTCAAGGTTGGTGTGAGGTAACTACTGACCAATTTCCTATCATTTAAGAAAATTCTAATACCATAAGCAATCAATAAGATGAATAAACAGTCCCTGGTTTCTCATTATCTAAGTTGCTTTGTAACAATATACCCCTGCGTCTCATACTACATTTTGGTATGATTGTTCCTCGTTTGCATACTGTCTTTTTGGTGTGTGTATAATAAACTTTCACAAATTACTGCTTTGGTGATTCATTGGTTTTACTTCTGTTACTCATGAACTTTTGACCTCAGATGGTGTTGCTAGTAATCCCCGAGCATCATGGGGCTCTCCTCCTGTCCCAAACTAAACCATTCTCTCCATGAGGACACTTGTTCTAAAAATAGAAATGCTGGATATGGCACAGTAATGTCGCTGTGGCCACAAAAGTAAGGGAGAATGAGGCTTGGAAGGAAGAAGTTTATTTTGCTCACAGTGTCCAGAGGGGAGTTGTTACCATATGCCACCCAGTGCCATATTTCACCCAGGGAAAAACACCAGAGTTGTCAGGAGGCAGAAGAAATGAGGGAGGGGAAGGTCTACACCAGATCCTTTATGGGGTTTCAAGGCAAAGGAAGGCAAGGGCAGAGTAAACAGTTTAAGATTGGGTACTTGAAAAACTCATGTGAGACTTCGGGCACAGGGGTGATCTCTAGTTGCCTGGAGCCTGGCCCTGGGATGATTAGGGCAGAGGAATATTGTGGAGTAAGATATGTAATATGGATTAAACAGCGTTCCTTGTTGAGTAGGACACAGTCACTGTCAATACAGGCAAGGGAGACATTGGTTATCAATAGTCTGAAACCTGCACAAAACACAGAGCTACTATCGAAATTGAGAGGAGTCATCAGTTAGATCCATTAAACTATAACTTGCTTAATAAATACTGAATTGTAAAATGCCTTCACTGATCAAATTTGCTTCAGTTGTTTCTATAAAAACTTGAATGTCATCCAAGCATCACACGGCCTAAACAATTAAGATGTTTGCCGGAGATTTTTTTCACGAACTTGGAGTCAGCTGGGTCCAGTTCAAGCTTGAGCCAGTCAAGACTGATTGGGACAACAAACTCTTCAACTGGGCACGCACAAGTTATCCAATCAGTTACCATTTGACATCAGAGGGCCAAAGACTCCACCCTTAGAACATGCTAACGTCGCCATTTTCTGAACATGAGTCCCATGGAGAAGCATGTAGCTTTGTTGTGCAAAACCATGATTACTTCACCTTTTTCTTGTCTCTAATCACCTTCCCCCATGCTCCCCACACTTCAGGTTTATCCCATAAGTATTCAGAGCCTCTCACCTTCAGGGAGATGGATTTGCGATTTGTTCTGTCTCCTTGTTTGGCTGCCTCATGAATAAACCCTTTATCTGCTCAGCTTCATTCTCTCAGTTTTCATACTTCAGTACTCAGGCTCAAAATTACCTTTTTACAGCTATTGTAAATGTTTCCTCAGAGCTATTTTCTCCACTCTCTTCAAATAGCTGCAGAATCATTATCAATAACTCTCGGGAATTTTTTTCACTGATAATGTCAACTCCCTGTGCAGATCCCTGGTGCACACCCCTGGTGATCACGTCACAGCAAGGAGATGACCTCATGGTGTCCCAAACATTTATCTCAGGTATCATATGACCCATTTTGGGCTCATGCTCCCAATGTGACGATCATGGTCACTGTTCAGGCAGGAAATAGCATTCAAATGGTAGCACTTCTTTTCTAAGAGGTCTCAGATGTTAAAAGCAATTCTATATATGGTGGTATTGTTACAGACCAGAGTTCTTGGCCTTCCTCAATAAATAGAAATTGACTAGAGTCCAGACAAGAAATTCAGACAAGGCTTTATTGAGGCCCCTGCTGCAGCAGGGGGCAGTGATAACAAACAACAAGTTCCCTTGCTTGCCGGATCCCCAAGGGGGAGCAAGCTTGTTCCTTATATGGGGTGAGGGAAGGGGTGTGTCCAGGGGTCTGGCTGGAGGGGCAGCTTAGGTGTTTTGCCCACACCTTATGTGGTGCTGTATGCAGGGGGGCTTGCACAGTACCCTGCTCTTGCTCCCAACACCCTGTTTTTGCTCCAGGCCCTTCAAAAATGGCAGTTGGGTTTTTTTGGTCTCTTTGTATCTTTTGGTTCCAGAATTTGCCCCAGTGCACACAGTTATTTTCAGTCCCATACAGTTTCTTCGTATTTTGTTGCTTGAGGAAATGTGTGTCCAGGTGCAAGAAGTTCAGCACTGCAGCAAAGGGTCCCAGGTCCCAGCCCGTCTCAGTATACCAAGTAAGAAATATTACCTGGAAAAAAGTGCTGCTTCCTGGGATGAATACAATCACTGATTATACAGGCAGGAGAAAAGTTTTCTGAGGAAATCTATCTACTGGCTCCAGAGTACCTCAACATCCCTCTCTCTTCTTCCACTCCATGGCCCTGTCTGGAATATTTCCTCTTTTGTCCCTAACAAGAACTGAAAGTAACAACACTGAACCTAAAGCTTCAGTCCAAATGTATTTTTTTTAACACTAAAAATACATTTATTTACTTGTTTTGGCTGCGCCAGGTCTTAGTTGCAGCATGCAGGATCTTTAGTTGTGGCATGCATGTGGGATCTACTTCCCCGACCAGGGATGGAACACAGGGCCCCTGCGTTGGGAGCGTGGAGTCTTACCCACTGGACCACCAGGAAAGTCCCCAGAATGTATTTAAAAGGCAACAAGGTAATGGTTACTAGCTCCCAGGTATGAATGGACGAGAGAAACTTGGTGTGGTGTGTCCTTTTGGTTTTGCAGCTTTCCAGACAATCCGAAATAATATGACTCCAAACACTTATTTAATTAGTGCAGACAGCAATCCACTGAATCTGCGTGCGGGCCCTTGAAGAGGAGCTAAGCCTCGCCCATCCTCGGGAATTAGGTGTACCACTTACAACCTCCTTTTGTGGTACCCAGCCTTTCCCCAGGAGCTCAGGCCCAGGCCCTGAACCTGAACCTGTGCCTAGGCCGATGGTTCACCAAGAACTACATTACCCAGAAGGCTCTGCGCCACAGTCCAATGAAGACCCGGGAGAGGGGCGTTTCCGTGCGTGCGGAAGACGTCGGAACGGGACTTCCGGCATCTTAGGCGCAACCAGACATTTTGTCGGTTCTTGTGAGGATCCAAGCGCTAGGGGGCTCTTGAATGCTTGGTCTGGACCGAGGGTGGAGGAATCGGGAAGACGCGTGAGTAGGCGTTGTCCCCGCCGCTCGGAGGCGAGACAAAGTTCGACGGTGGCGACGCCTGCCTTGACCCTGCCGCCGGGGCAGGGCTTGGGACCGCGGTATCCAGGTCCTCAATCCGGATGCCTGCCTCTCCCTGCGCACTCCGCCCACAGACCCCGATGGCGGCGGCCGCGCTGAGGGAACCCCCTCAGGTACACGCTCCTCCTCCGGGCCCTCAGCGCCCTCACCCCACCAGACACTAAAGCCCCGAGTGCGGGGCGCCTGCTCCCGTGCCTGCAGCCCAGGCCCGGTGTCCGGGATTGTGGGGTCCCTGTTTCTGACAGTGTGATTGTGCGTGTGAGAGGGGGTCAGGCAGAGGGATCGGCAGGTGCAAAGGCTTGGAAGTCGGACTGAGCCAGAGGCATTGGGGAGATCGGGGATCCGTGTCGTGTCAGCACCGAGCAGGATGTGAGGGGTCACACCTGGGTTGAGGAGTTGTACTTTCATTCTGAGGGCTCTGGGAGCCATAAGAGTTTCGAATAGAAGGAGTACTTGATCTGAGTGGAGATTTTAAAACTATCCCACATTTTGCGCTGGGCGAAACAGATTAGGTTGGGGCAGGGAATGTGAGGATGAATGCGTGGAGATTGGTAAAGACGCCACTGCAGCGGCTTCAAGAAATGTTTTGACGGTGGATGGACTCGAGAGCCAGGAGAGGGGGAAGAAGTGATCAGGTTCTGGATTTATTTTAAAGATACCAACAACAACATTTCCTCCTGCATCAGATGAGGCTGTGATTGATAGTAAGTGAAAAAACAAGTTTAAAATTTTTTCGTTTTTGTTTTCATGGACATTTTGAAAACGGAAATCAGGAAGTCAAACTAGGGAGCAGGTTTCAGAGTGGACATGGTTGATTCTGAGATATCCCAGAGTGGAGGTGTCACATGAGCAGCTGGACTGGAAGGTCTGGCGTTCTGCAGAAGGGGCTGGGTTGGAGATGTCCACAGGGTGTAGAGAGTGGTCTGGACTAGGTCAAGGCCTGGAGATCAGATTTAGGGGTAACAATCCTTTTTTATATATATAAATTTATTTATTTTTAAAATTTGTGCCTGCGTTGGGTCTTCGTTGCTGCGCATGGGCTTTCTCTGGTTGTGGCGAGTGGGGGCTATTCTTTGTCGCGGTGCGCAGGCTTCTCACTGTGGTGGCTTCCCTTGTTGCGCAGCACAGGCTTTAGGCGCACGGGCTTCCGTAGTTGTGGCTCGTGGGGTCAGTATTTGTGGCTCGTGGGCTCTAGTGTGCAGGCTCAGTAGTTGTGGCACACGGGCTTAGTTGCTCCGCAGCATGTGGGCTCTTCCCAGACCAGGGATTGAACACGTGTCCCCTGCATTGGCAGGATGATTCTTAACCACTGTGCCACCAGGGAGGTCCCATGGGTAGCAATCTTAAGTATGTTATTTCAAATGGTCCTTGGGGTGAGACGGGAGGGCTGTGGATGGAGGGGGGGGAGGGTGGGCATTTCTGAGACTTCCCTCCACAAAGGAGGGGCATTCTGTTTATCCAGTGTCTGCATGAGGAGAATGTTTTGTAGGGCACAAGGAACCTGGCCTGGCAGAAGAAGATGGGGTGTCGTAAAATAGCTGCCTGATGACAGTTACCCTTGCTTTTGAACAACCTGTTGTAAGAGAAACACACACTGAAAATCTCCTCCAGTGTCAGGAGTGATTCCACTTTACTCAGTCTTGCCAAAGCCACAAAATCCCTCAAATGCCATATGATAGATTGTCCCAGCCTCTGTGTGTGTGTGTGTGTGTGTGTGTTTAATTAATTTTTATTGGAGGGTAGTTGCTTTACAATGTTGTGTTAGTTTCTACTGTACAGCAAAGTGAATCAGCTATATGTAGACATATGTCCCCCCTTTTTTGGATTTCCTTCCCATTTAGGTCACTGCAGAGCACTGAGTAGAGTTCCCTGAGCTACACAGCAGGTTCTCATTAGTTACCTCTTTTATACATAGTATCGATAGTGTATATATGTCAATTCCAACCTCCCAATTCATCCCACCACCACCCCCTTTCCCTCCTTGGTGTCCATACGTTTGTTCTCAAAGTCTGTGTCTCTATTTCTGCTTTGCAAATAAGATCATCTATACCATTTTTCTAGATTCCACATAAATATGTTAATATACAATATTTGTTTTTCTCTTCCTGACTTACTTCACTCTGTATGACAGTCTCTAGGTCCATCCACATCTCTCCAAATAACCCAATTTCGTTCCGTTTTATGGCTGAGTAATGCATTGTATATATGTACCACAGCTTTATCCATTCCTCTGTTTATGAACATTTAGGTTGCTTCCATGTCCTGACTATTGTGAATAGTGCTGCAGTGCACATTGGGGTGCCTCCTTGTGTTTTAGTCTTTGTTATTTATTTATTTATTTATTTGGTTGTTCCGGGTCTTAGTTGTGGCGGGATCTTCGATCTTCATTGCGGCTTGTGGGATATAGTTCCCTGACCAGGGATCGAACCCGGGCCCCCTGCATTGGGAGCACAGAGTCTTAGCCACTGGACTACCAGGGAAGTCCGTCTCCTTGTTCTTGACTAAATGTTCCAAGGAGGACATGCTTCTTGCCTCACAGGAAGTTCCTACCAAAGAATTCCTCTAACAAGTTGTCCCAACACAGGAAATGTTTCTGCCCACACTTCTGTATACTATTTGTAATTTTAATTAGTGTAGGAGAGGCAAAACTCTATCTCTGCCAATCTTAGGTTTTCAGCTGGGTCTCCTTAAGAAAAAAACAGACTAATGAGAAAAACAGTATATTAATATGTGCAGCACACAACACATGGGAGAAACCTAAACCAAAAGTAACTGGAATTGGTGACTTAGAATTCTAGTTTACATTAGTATCTTCGACAAAGAAGAGTAAATTTGTAGACAAATGACAGAATGAAGAAAAGCAGTTTTAGGCTTCCAAGGGCAGCAAACCAAGAAGGTAAATATGGAAGAGGAACCTAATATTGTGTGGTTTGATTGCAGATTCCTTTGGTGCCAGTCTCTGGGCTAATAATCTGTCTCCAATAAAAGGAGAATTTATATCTTGCCTTTAGGTAGAAAAGGGGGAGCTTTTTCTGTGTTTGCTGTTTCTCACTGCCTTCAGCTCAAAATAATTTTTATGTCAAAGAGGCATATTTTGGGGTGATATTATTCTGATCTTCTTCATGAGCTACAAAACAGCCAGGAAAGATAGTTTGTGTTATTGAAATTCCTATATTATTCTCCCTTTGTATACTCTATCCAATTGATTTTATGAGAGAATTAAGCATTAGTTTCCCAAGGAATCCATTGTAGGTAGTGAACTGATTATTCTTCTATGCATTTAGACTGGTCCTAGGCATGCACTTTCCTTCGGGTATTTAAGACAGTATCCACTGAAACCATTTTCTGTGGGCACAAATTCTCTCATGGAACCCCATTTGAGAAAGGCTGCTAAAGATTATGGTCTCACCAATTCTATTGTGTATGGGTGGGTTTTCTTACACCAATAAGCAATTCTCTCATGCCAGCTGAGTGTCCTATAATTCAAGTCAATTCTGACACTGTTTACACAGAGATAGCATCAGATCCCACAGGTTAAGGTCTCAGTCCCATAAGGCTCCCCCCACCCCACACACACACCCTTTCAGACACCAGTCGTTAAGTCCATGTTTTCACCTGGGTTTCTGAACTGATTGGAGGTTCCAACAGCCTCCTTTTCAGGTTCAATCAATTTTCTTATAGTGGCTCACAGAACTCAGAGAAACATTTTACTAACTAGATTACCAGTTTATTATAAAAAGATATAACCCAAGAACAGCCACATGGAAGAGATGCAGACAGGGAAAGGTATGGGGAAAGGGTGCAGAGTTCCCATGCACATTGCTCTTCCTGCATTTCCATGTGTTCGTCAACTTGGAAGCTCTCTGAACCCTATTCTTTTTTTTTTTTTTTTTTTTTTTGTTTTTGTTTTTGTTTTTGTTTTTTTTGCTGAACCCTATTCTTTTGGGTTTTTATGGAGGCTTCATTTCACAGGCATGATTGATTACATCCTTGACCATTGGCGATTGAACTCAGTCTCCGACCGCTCTACCCCCTCAGACGTCAGGGGGTAGGACTGAAAGTTCCAACCCTCTAATCATGTGGTTGGTTCTCCTGGAAACCAGCCCCACCATCCTTTTGTGCTTTCCCAAAGTAACCTCATAAGGGCATTTTTATTGCTCTTCTCACTTAGGAAATACCTAAGGTTTTAGGAGTTCTGTGCCCAAAACCTGGACAAAGACCAAATACGGGAACTTCCCTAGTGGCACAGTGGTTAAGAATCCATCTGCCAGTGCAGGGGACACGGGTTCGAGCCCTGGTCCGGGAAGATCCCACATGCCGCGGAGCAACCAAGCCCGTGCGCTACAACTACTGAGCCTGTGCTCTAGAGCCCGTGAGCCACAAGTACTGAAGCCCGTGCTCCACAACAAGAGAAGCCACTGCATTGAGAAGTCCGTGCACCACAACAAAGAGTAACCCCCACTTGCTGCAACTAGAGAAAGCCCACGTGCAGCAACAAAGTCCCAACGTAGCCAAATAAATTTATTTTAAAAATTAAAAGACCAAATACGTATTTATTGTTATAAATCATATTATTACACTGCTCTAGTAAACAAATATACATATATTCATAGAGAATTCATAAAACTTGAGATCTGTGTTGTGGCTTCATTTTCCCTTTGTGAATGTAATTTTTCAAATGTTCAACAGTGTAAAATCAAGATGAATGTGTATCTTCTGAATGTTATAATATTATTAATTATTTTTAAAATTTTTTTTTTCCGGTACGCGGGCCTCTCACTGTTGTGGCCTCTGCCGTTGCGGAGTACAGGCTCCGGACGCGCAGGCTCAGCGGCCATGGCTCACAGGCCCAGCCACTCCGCGGCACGTGGGATGCTCTCGGAGCGGGGCACGAACCTGTGTCCCCTGCATCGGCAGGCGGACTCTCAACCACCGCACCACCAGGGAAGCCCATGTTATAAATCATATTATTACAATGCTCTAGTAAACAAATACACATATATTCATAGAGAATTCATAAAACTTGTGATCTGTGTTGTGGCTTCATTTTTCCCTTTGTGAATGTAATTTTTCAATGTTCAACAGTGTAAAATCAAGATGAATGTGTATCTTCTGAATGTTATAGTATTATTATTTTTTAAAAATATTGACATGTCGTGAATTTTTAAATTTATTTATTTATTTATTTATGACTGTGTTGGGTCTTCGTTTCTGTGCGAGGGCTTTCTCTAGTTGTGGCAATCAGGGGTCACTCTTCATCGCGGTGCGCAGGCCTCTCACTGTCGCGGCCTCTCTTGTTGCGGAGCACAGGCTCCAGACGCTTAGGCTCAGTAATTGTGGCTCACGGGCCCAGTTGCTCCGTGGCATGTGGGATCTTCCCAGACCAGGGTTCGAATCCGTGTCCCCTGCATTGGCAGGCAGATTCTCAACCACTGTGCCACCAGGGAAGCCCTGAATGTTATATTTTTAATATCATTTATATGCTTATTCTTTGTCTGATTTATCCCTTTCTAAGAAGATAAGAGCGAGTAAGTTATACATTTGTACCCACAATTCTTTTCCAGTTTTATTGCTTTAAATATCTCATATATTTAAATTATAGGGAGAGATTGTCAGACTGTATTAAATGCATGGGCAAACTCCATGCAACGTATAACAAATGATCCTTAGTTACAAACATAAGTATATGCTAAAAGGAATGGAATGAAATAAGACATGAATATTAACCATAAGAAGGTTGGAGAGGTGGACTTCCCTGGTGGTGCAGTGGTTAAGAATCTGCCTGTCAATGCAGGGGACACGAGTTTGAGCCTTGGTCCAGGAAGATCCCATATGCCACGGAGCAGCTACGACCATGTACCACAAGTACTGAGCCTGAGCTGTAGAGCCTGTGAACCACAACTACTGAAACCCGCGCACCTAGAGCCTGTGCTCCGCAATGAAAGGCCACCGCAATGGGAAGCCTGCACACCGCAACGAAGAGTAGCCCCTGCTCACTGCAACTAGAGAAAGCCCGCATGCAGCAACAAAGACCCAACGCAGCTAAAAATAAATAAATAAATAGATTTATTTTAAAAAAGAGGGTTGGAGAGGTTATATTAATATAAGAAAATGTCAACTTTAGGAAAAATAACATTACCAAAGATAACATAGGGACATCTTATTAAACAAGTGATTTAAATCAAAAAGATTTTAAAATGCTAAATGGGGAATTACCTGGTGTTCCAATGGTTAGGACTCTGTGTTTCTACTGCAGGCGGCACAGGTTCTATCCCTGGTCAGGGAAGAAAGATCCCACAAGCCATGTGGTGCTACCACAAATGAATGAATGAATGAATGAATGAATATGCTAAATGTATTTGTACCTGAGAACAGGCTTTCAAAACTCTTTCAATAATTAATAGAATAGGCAGGAAAACCATAAGGATATACAAGATATGACCAATATCATCAGCTAACTTGATTCAGTAGATATGTATAAAACATTACTCCAGTCTATAGCAGAATACACATTCTTTTCAGGTACACATGGTACATTCCTCCAAGATAAACCAAATGCTAGGGACATAAAATAATTTTCAGTAAGCTTTAAAATTGAAGCAGTATAGAATATATTCTCTAAATAAAGCAAAACTAATTTAGAAATTTTAAAATATCCTAGAAAATCCACAGACATTTAAATTTTAAAAAACTGTTAAGTATCAAAGAGTAAAAGAAATAAGGAAACCAATAGAAGATAAATTAGGAGCATATTTTTGTGAAACAGGCAAGAATAATTTTTTTTAAACTTTTTTTTGGCCGTGCCATGCAGCATGTGGGATTGAACCTGTGTTCCCTGTATTGGAAGCACGGAGTCTTAACCACTGGACTGCCAGGGAAGTCACAAGAACAATTTAAATGTATCAGTAACAAGCAAAATATATTGTGTCGAAAATTAATGAATGTATTTCTTTTAGAATTGCAGCCTTCTATTCTGTAAAGCCCGTGACAGCCAAAATTTAAAGAGTGAAAGACTGGGGCTTCCCTGGTGGCACAGTGGTTGACAGTCCGCCTGCTGATGCAGGGGACACAGGTTCGTTCCCCGGTCCGGGAAGACCCCACATGCCACGGAGCGGCTGGGCCCGTGAGCCATGGCCGCTGAGCCTGCGCGTCCGGAGCCTGTGCTGCGCAACGGGAGAGGCCACAACAGTGAGAGGCCCGCGTACCGCAAAAAAAAATAAATAAATAGACAAAGAGTGAAAGACTATCTTGAATGTCTAAAACTGCCAAGGGATGAACACACAGGGCATAGGAGGAAATCACATTAGTTAGAACAACAAATACAACTCCAACCTAAATGACCAAAATAGGAGCAATCAATGGAAGAAGGAATCAAGGTGATTATCAGGCATATGACAAGATTTACAAACACATTGATATTTTAGAACTGCATACCAAATACAACTGTCTTTACAGAACATATAATAGAATGTAAAGATGGGCTTCCCTTGTGGCGCAGTGGTTAAGAATCCGCCTGCCACATGCCGCGGAGCAGGTAAGCCTGTGCGCCACAACTACTGAGCCTGTGCTCTAGAACACGTGAGCCACAATTACTGAGCCCACGTACTGCAACTACTGAAGCCCGCGTGCCTAGAGCCCCTGCTCCACAACAAGAGAAGCCACTGCAGTGAGATGCCTGTGCATCGCAACAAAGAATAGCCCCCCTCGCCACAACTAGAGAAAGCCTGCGTGTGGCAACGAAGGCCAAACACAGCCAAAAATAAATAAATAAAATTAATTAATTAAAAAAATAGAATGTAAAGAAAATTTAAGACATCTGAAAATTTTAGTAGAACTATCCTCATGAAAATAGACATAAATATCATTAAGATAGTATTAGCAAATAAAATTCAGTAGTGTGTAAAAAGAATTATATACCATGACCAAGGGAGATTTCTCTCAGTGGTGCCAGGTTTGTTTAATATTAGAAGAGCAAAGAATGTTATCCAACATATTAACAGGCTAAAGAAAAAAAAAGAAGAAAAATCATATCATATCAATTGATGCAGAAGACTCACTAGCATAACAATGTAGCAAAGTGCTGTGTACAGTTCTCTTTCTCTTTATATATATGTATAAATACACGTGTGTGTGGTAGACAGGGATATAGATGTAAATGAACTGTGTTCTATATGTTAACAATACACAGAAAGCAAAAATTGAATGATTAAAATTTACAAATCTATAGCATAAAAAAATACTTAGGAATGAATATAATGAAACATGTACATGTTCTTTCATTATATTCATTCCTAAGTATTTTATTGAAAACTACAAAGTTATTTTTTCAGTATTACTGAAAACTTTAAAGTTTAGTTGAAATCTACAAAAACACTTCTGCTGAGGGAAATTAAAGATGACCTAGACGAATGGAGCAATCTTTTCCATAGAATTCAGTAACTGCACTTTTTCCCTTTTCCCAGGGTTTAGTGCTCACTTTGGACCCCAGTATCAAGTAGTGGAATCCTTTTGGAGACTGGATCTGGTAAGCTTGAGTCATGGGAATTCAGGCTGAGCTTCCACTTACTACACAGATCCAACTGGAGCCAGTTTACCTGAGGATAGTTGGGGTAGGGGGGGTCTGGTGGGGGTGAGGTTCTGGTTCCTGGAGGAATTGAGCACCTGAAATCCTCTGAATCAAGTCAAGAGAATGTGGATGGTCAGGAGTCATTTTCTGTCCTCCATTGGGAAGGGTTTGAAGCACTGTTGGAAGAATGACCAGAGGATGTCATGTAATTCCCCAGGTAATAATCCCAAAAACCATGTGCTGTGAATACTGTTATTTCCCCGTTTCAGAAATGAGGGGACTGAAGTTTGGAGGAGTGAGGCTTTCTGCATAAGGTACTATAATCAGTAATGGGGTTACCAGCTGCAAACCCAGGTAAGCCTCCCCCTAGAGCTCAGCCTGTGAAGTCAGACACTGGACACCATGTGCTAGATTGCATTGAATTTGAAGCCAAACACAACATGATTGGTTCTAATGCAAGTTCAAAAATTGTGAATTTGAAAGTAAGATATAGAAGAATTATGCTACAACACTATGCTGTATTTACTCCTGAGGGAAAATTTTTTTTAGATTATTTATTTATTTATTTTATTTTGGCTGCATCGGGTCTTAGTTGTGGTATGTGGGATCTTTCATTGCGGCGTGTGGGTTTCTCTCTAGTTGTGGCGCGCAGGCTCTGTAGCTGTGGCACGTAGGTTACAGAGCATGTGGGCTCTGTAGTTTGTGGCATGCAGGCTCTCTAGTTGAGGCACACGAGCGCAGTAGTTGTGGCGCATGGGCTTAGCTGCCCCACAGCATGTGGGATCTTAGTTCCCTGACCAGGAATCGAAGCCTCATCCCTTGCACTGTAGGCGGATTCTTTACCACTGTACCGCCAGGAAAGTCCCAGGAAAATATTTCTTAAACTGTAAATCTTGAATCATCTTGTCTAGAACATATCCCTAGTGCAACTGGCTACCTGAAATTGATAACGTCATTCTGTATGTGTGATTATTTTTTTCTTGAAATAATTTTAAATGGCACAGATTGTACACTGCTATCCTGTAAAATTTTAAATCATTCCTGTTAAGGCTACTCGTAGGTTCAGGGTATGTGTATGTGAATTTTTTCTTTTTCTTTTCTCTTTTTTTCGCGGTACATGGGCCTCTCACTGTTGTTGCCTCTCCTGTTGCGGAGCACAGGCTCCGGACACGCAGGCTCAGCGGCCGTGGCTCACAGGCCCAGCTGCTCCGCGGCATGTGGGATCTTCCCGGACCGGGGCATGAACCCGTGTCCCCTGCATCGGCAGGCGGACTCTCAACCACTGCGCCACCAGGGAAGCCCTGTTTATGTGAATTTTGACAGACGCTGCAAGTAGGCAGCCTTGACTCACCTCCTACCACATGGGTACCTGAGAGCCCAGGTTTGTGATGATAAGGACCATGTATTCAGCACTAATCATGCACCTGGCACTGGTTTAATCACTTGATACTTAACCTCACCAAGATATGGGCACTATTTTTTTCTGCTGTTTTAGTGAATGGACGTTTATGTTTGAGGAATATTTAAACAATTTCACAGAGGTCTGCTAGGGAGGTTTTATCTTCATTTTACATTTCACAACATGGAGGTGAAACTGCTGGCCTTGGGTCCCAAATTCGGAAGGATGAGGCTGGGATTTGCAGGCTGTGAACCTCCAAAACAGCTAGCGTTGTATCACGCTCAGGATATGAAGCGCGCACTGGAGATTTTATATGAAGCCGACCCCCACCGGAGGAAAACTGCTGACCGCAAGCACGTAGACCCCAGACGGGTTGAAACCAGAAGATTGCTGATGCTCGAAACTTCACCTTGATGCCAACCGTCTGAGAATTGAGCACAAGTGGATCATGCATCCTGCAGCCCCTCCCTCACATGGCCTTTAAAACCTTTGTCTCCTAACCAGCAACTTGGAGATGGTCTTAGGACATTAGTCCACCAGCTTCCCAGATTGCTGGCCTCCTGAATAAAGCAACTTTTCCTTTTCCACCAACACTTGTTTGTCGAGTATTGGCTTTTTGAGTGGCGGGCAGCTGAACGCGGGTTTGGTACCAACCTCATCCAGTTACAGAGACTCTGAGGTATGAAATGCAGCCTGAGGCTTGGGAGCAACTGGCAGGCTAAGACAGTAGGCACTCAATTCGTTTGCCTTTCACCTTCTGACCACAGGCTGCCCCTCAACACCTGGTGTCGAGGTGGAGACTGCAGTACCCAGAATTCTCAGTGCCACAGGGTGTCAGCTCTCTGCCAATCATGGCCAAGGAGAGGGGCCTTTTTCTATGAGCACTTCACTTTGGGGCAGGGCTTCCGGTACCCCATCTCGTTTCTGGGGTTGTAGAATCCTGGAGACGGGAATAGCACCTCCATCCCCTGGTGTGATATGGGCTGTTCCCATCCCTTTTGCCCACAGGCTCCAATGACAGTGGCCAAGCTGATAGCTGAGCCCTCACCTTCCCAATATGTGGGATTACGTGTCTTTGCTCTCCCCTGTCCCAGCAGTTGTGTCTGCAGGCTCTGAGGAGGCAGTCTCGGTCTAAACCATCGTTACATGGAGAAGTTTCTGTAGAACCCAGAGAGATGAGGGATGGAAGGCGTCCCAGGCATGTTCAGATGCTTGGAGTTGAAGCTGAGCCGTGAGTGTCCAACAAACAATTAGTCTCTTTCCTTTCTGGGGGAGACAACATGGGGACAGGTTTCAGGCCTGAAATGGCCAGCTGAGTGTCTTGCCCTCTATTCTGAGGATGATGGGAGCCATGGGGAAAGTGGAGCAGAGTCTCAGCAGTCTTCCTCTGGCAGCAGAGAGAACAGACAGTGAAGGGCTAGAGTGATGGTGGAGACGGAGTGATGGTAGGTGTGGAAATTATTCACATTTATTCAGAGCTTGCTAATAGCAAGGGGGTTGGGCATCATCACTTGCCTTTGGCTGAGGCTCGAGGGCAGGGGAGGGGGAAAGCTGACTGGCCCCTAAGTTGGAAATGGGTGTAAAGGGAAGAGGGCAGTTTTGGGGTTTTTAAAAATAAATTTATATATATATTTATTTTTTGGGTCCGTTGGGTCTTTGTTGCTATGCACGGGCTTTCTCTAGTTGCGGCGAGCGGGGGCCGCTCTTCGTTGCAGTGCGCGGGCTTCTCATGGTGGTGGCTTCTCTTGTTGCGGGGCATGGGCTCTAGGGGCACGGGCTTCAGTAGTTGTGGCATGCAGGCTCTAGAGCACAAGCTCAGTAGTTGTGGCGCACGGGCTTAGTTGTTCCGCGGCATGTGGGATCTTCCCGGACCAGGGCTTGAACCTGTGTCCCCTGCATTGGCAGGAGGATTCTTAACCACTGTGCCACCATGGAAGTCCCAGGAAGGCAGTTTTTATGAGATTTCTGACCGTTTCGGTTCAGTTGCTGCAGAGGTTATAGGTGAGAATTTTATTTTTATATATGGTCACACCACAGGGAAATCAGGGAGGAGACTACTGCAGCAGTCTAAATGAGCATTGATGGGCTGCACCAGAGTAATTGCTGTGAAGGTGGCACAGAGGTTGTGTTCTCATGCTGATACTTTACTAGGGCTGATTTTATTTTCTGAAGTGGATTGTGAGAGAAGGAAGTAAAGGAGAGATGACCCAAAGCTTTGTGTTTAGCTGCTGGAAGGATGGAAATGCCAGACACTGAAATGGGGAGGTCTGTTGTAAAGTTAATTTTCAGATAATTAGGTGTAGGAAAGTTGTGACTGGTGTGGGGACAACATGTATGTGATAAGCAGCTTAATGACCTCCCAAAGATGTCCATTTTCTAATTCCTAGAAGCTTCGGATGTGTTATCTCACATGGCAACAGGGACTTTTTTTTTTAATGTTTATTTATTTATTTGGTTGTGCTGGGTCTTAGTTGCAGCAGGCAGGCTCCTTAGTTGTCCAAACTCTTGGTTGCCGAACGCATGTGGGAACTAGTTCCCTGACAAGGGAACGAACCCAGGCCCCCTGAATTGGGAGAACGAAGTCTTAACTGCTGTACCACCAGGGAAGCCCCGCAACAGGGACTTTATATATGTGATTAAGCTAATGATCTTGAGATGGACAGATTATCCTGGGTTATCCCGTGGACCCAGTGTAATCACAGGAGGATCAGAATCAAAGAAGGAGATTTGAGGAATGAAACAGATGTCAGAATGATAGTTGCTGACTTTGCCGATGGAGGAAGGGGCAAGGACTTAAGGATGCAGGAGGTTTTTTAGAAGCTAGAAAAGCTAAGGAAACAGATTCTTCTGTGGAGCTGCCAGAAGGAATATAATGCTGCTGACATCATTTTTTTTTTTTTTGGTCTTAGTTTCGGCAGGCAGGCTCCTTAGTTGTGACATGCAAACTCTTAGCTGTGGCATGCGTGTGGGATCTAGTTCCCTGACCAGGGGTCGAACCCAGGCTCGCTGCATTGGAAGGTGGATTCTTAACCACTGTGCCACCGGGGAAGTCCCAATCCTGCTGACATTTTGATCTTTAGCCTAGTGAAGCCCATTTTGGACTTACAACCTCCAGATGTAAGATGATAAATTTGAGTTGATTTAAGCCACCGAGCTACTAGTGATTTGTTACAGCAGTAATAGGAAACTTAATACAGTGTACAACTGAGAAATGGAAGAGGGCTCAGAGTAACTGAGGTGTGCATGTGGTTCTGGGTGCCCGTGATTTGAAGAAAGGAAAAGGGCCAGATTGGGAGAGTTTTAAAGCAGGAATGGGGGCTTTGGCAGTGGGGGCCACTGGAGGTTTGGAACAAGATAGCATCCTGATTGTATTGCCAAGTGTTCTCTCCATGCTGTGTACAGAGTGACATCTGCGGAGTCCAGGGTAATGTCTGTGGTGTGGGCCAGAAAGTTGGTTGTAGGTAGCTGAAGATGTGAGGCAGGCATGTTCCAAAGAGTGATGTGCAGGAGAGGAGGGAGTGTAAACTGATTGGCCTAGGACCCTGTTGTTGGGGGCTTAAATGAAAAGAGTGAGCGCAGGTTTAGGAAGTATGTCCAGGGAGTATGCTGTGGGGTTCCCCAGGGGAACTGGGCCAGGCTCAGAGCTTAAATGGCATCTGTCTCCCAACCTGCTTGTTGCTGCTGTGGGCTGACACAGTGATCACTGGGGGTAGTCAGGAGAGAGAAAGGACCGATGGTATCAATGCCTGGTACTTCGTTTGACTTGGGGACCTCGGGACATGGGTGAGCAAGACATTGTTGTGCGTAGGTAGAGTGGGGATACTCACTTGAGACACTTTTCATGGACCTTGCTGTCCCCATCTTTGCAGGGCTGTGCCATCTCTGAGGACGTGTTTGTGTACTTCTCCCGGGAAGAATGGGTGCTCCTTGATGAGGATCAGAGACTCCTGTACCGGGATGTGATGTTGGAGAACTTTGCACTTTTAGCCTCCCTGGGTAAGACACTCACACCAACTCCATCTCCTTTCTCCTTTCCCACAGGGACCACTCTGTCCTTCCCACACAGCTTTCTTGCCATGTTTCCTGGAGTAGGTGCCATGGCTGCCAGGGCTATGCTCGATGGTGTGTCCTCACTTCTTACTGAGCAGCCCCAAAGCCACGCAGCAAAAGGTTTGGGGGTCACAAGACATAGTTTTCCCAATGGAACCCATAGTCTTGGTCACTTTCTGGGCTGGTGAATCTGTCTAGAATTATGACACCCCTGTGCCCAAGTTTCTGCCCCCTTCCTCCAGGTGACATTTTCTGGGGCTCCATTATACCAGGAGTTACAGGCACTCACATAGTCACTACTTATGTAGACCCTTGGATGCTTCCTTCATGGTTCTTTTTGTAATAATTATAATTATTATTATTATTTTGGCTGAGTAGTGTGGCATGCAGGATCTTAGTTCCCTGACTAGGGATTGAACCCACACCCCGTGCAGTGGAAGCATAGGGTCTTAACCACTGGACCGCCAGGGAAGTCCCAGTAATAATTATTATTCTTTAACTTGTGGTCTGTCATAGGGTGGGTTTCTCTGAGCCAGTACTCACCAGTGCTGGGTTTCGCTTAGGAATTACATCCTCCAGATCATATTTAGTCATGCAGCTGGAGCAAGGGGAGGAGCCCTGGATGCCTGCCCAGGTGGATATGACTCCAGCCACAGAGAAAGAGGCTCAGAAGGGACCTGGACCTGGTGAGTGGACACCAAGGAAGGGCATGATGTCAAGGTTGGGTTCAAATCCAGAGATATTGACTGTTTCCACCTGTGTTTGATTTCAAGGCCTGTGGACACACAGTGTTTCTACATGTCCTTCCCCATTCTGGACACTGTGACTTATTTCTAGTCTGACTTCTAGCCCCTGGCATCCACCTTGCATCCATTCCTCCTTACTGCTCACTCCGCATTCGTCTGCAACATTGGCCTGCACTTAATGTGTCACGAGATGTGCACATATCCTTCAGTAATCTTTGAACACCAGCTGCTTACTTGTGATTGGAGTTTCCTGGGCCTGGACATGCCCTTCTGCCTAGCACTCGCCTGTCCCAACAGCCAACGTCCTACTGGAAACTGTTTGCTCTATTCTGTCCTCATTCTGCCCTCATGTCCTTGCCTTCAGGAGGCCTCCCCCATTCTGTGACCTTCAGAGGCCCTGCACTGCATAGCAATCCCTTCCTCAACCTATCCCTGCCTCTCTGTCCTGTAAACGGTCCCATGGACTTATCCTCGGTATGTCAGATACATTTATGATGGGGTTGTCCCCTCCTTCAAAGTCAACATGCATCTCATTGGGCACTTCTCTGCTTTCAGGTTGTTGGTGTGGAGTGGAGGCTGAGGCTGTTTCCTCTGAGCAGAGTGTTTATTTAAAAGGAGTGTCACAGTTCAGGACTCCTGTGGCAGGTCTGAAAACCCACCCATGTGACATGTCTGGCCCAATATTGAAAGACCTCTTACATCTGACTGAATACCTATGGGGGAAAGCCAGGCAGGAACCACACATATGTGAGGCACATGGGAAGCAGTTCTGGTTCAGTGCAGACCTTCACCAGCACCACAAGCAGCACAGTGGAGAGAAATTCTTCAGGAGGGATGAGGGCAGGGACACTGTGAAAAGCTGCAGAATCTGTGTGCCAGAGAAGACCTACATACATGGTGAGGGCAGAGTGGACTTACCAGCCACCTCTGGCCTTCAGCACCAGGTTTCTCATGACAGAATGAAGCCCCATAAGAGCACTGAGCTTGGGGGAGCCCTTAGCACTGGACAGAAGCTTCATAAATGTAGTGAATGTGGGAAAGTGTTCACTCGGAAAGACACACTTGCAAGGCACCAGAGAATCCACACTGGAGAAAGGCCTTATGAGTGCAGCCAGTGTGGGAAATTCTTTAGCCAAAGCTGTGACCTTTTTAAACATCAGACAGTCCACACTGGAGAAAGGCCTTTTGAGTGCAGTGAGTGTGGGAAGTTCTTTAGACAAGTCTCTGGTCTTGTTGAACACAGGCGAGTTCACACAGGTGAAAGGCTCTATCAGTGCAGTAACTGTGGAAAATTCTTTAGCAGCAAGTCTAACCTCATTCGACACCAGGAGGTTCACACAGGAGCAAAGCCTTATGTGTGCAGTGAGTGTGGGAAAGAGTTCAACCGCAGACACACACTGGTTCTGCACCAGAGGACTCACACTGGAGAAAGGCCTTATGAGTGCAGGGAGTGCGGGAAGTCTTTCAGTCAAAGCTCCCACCTTAACGTACACTGGCGAATTCATAGCAGTGATTATGAATGCAGCAGATGTGGGAAAGCCTTTAGCTGCATCTCCAAACTCGTTCAGCACCAAAAAGTTCACTCTGGAGAAAAGCCTTACGAGTGCAGCAGATGTGGGAAAGCCTTCACCCAAAGGCCAAACCTTATTCGGCACTGGAAGGTTCACACTGGAGAAAGGTCCTCTGAGTGCAGGGAGTGTGGGAAGGACTTCAACCACAGACACACACTTGTTCTCCACCAGAGGACTCACACTGGAGAAAGGCTGTGAGAGTACAGTGAGTGCAGGAAGCCTTTTAGCCAGCACTCCCAACTTGCTGTACAGTTGAGAGTATCTAGCAGCGCTTGTGAGTGCAGCAGACGTGGGAAAGCCTTCACCCAAAGGCCAAACCTTATTCGGCACAGGAAGTCCATGCTGGACAAAGGCTTTAGAGTACAGGGAATGTGCTGTCTCCTTGTTCAACCTAACAACTGTCCCCAGAGTGAAGCCCTGAATGTAGGTTTTGTGAGAGAGCCGTCAGTCAGAAGTGAAACCTCATACATACAAACATCCACAACAGGAAGATTCCTGATGAGTGCCACACATGTGAGGTGCTTTTAGAAGCTGTGGCACACATTCTAAACTGCTTAGTGCCTTTCCCAGTTGGTAGAAGGTGTCCTGCTGTTCCCATCTGTCAAAGTCCCACAGGGTGTGTCAGTTACAAGCTTAGTCAGGCAGACCTCTGCCATCTCTCCAGTCCCTGGAAGGAGTCATGACTGGCCTCAGTGGCCTACAGGGGGTGTCATTTTCACCCTTTGACTGGCTTAGGTGTGGAAAGAATCAGCTCATAAGATGGGCTCTCCAGGGAGCTTGCAGAGATTTACCTTCGTGTATTTCTTGGTCTCATTGTGGATGTATACAGTCTCCAAGTCCCACAGCCCTGGAACTCTGTGTCCCACATTTGCTCGTGTTTGTACAATAATAAAGTCCTTACTCTGAGCTGCCTTTAATCTTGAGGGCTCTGTTCATTGTGTGGAGTGTGTTGAGGACACAACTGTGTTCTACCAGCATGAAATGATAAACAGATTTTGTGGGAATCCTTGGTTTTCTGTGCTTCAGAGAGGACAGCATGATGGCAAAGAATAGCTGTCCACTATTGGCCCAATTTGCATTGCTACCCAAGACCTTCTAGGAATGACTTCAGGGCTCTGTGAGACATACCATGTGGCCTGGAGGCTAGTTTTATTTGTGGGTCCATAAGTAAGTATGAAGAAGAGCAGTTGGTCCCTTGTTCCTATAGAATGTTTCATATTCCCAAGCATTATTAAGAGGCAGCTGGCCTCTGGTACCTGCCAAGGAGCCTGAGTTCAGAATTCGGTAGGCAGGTGTCACTGGCTGGAAGACCTACAGGAGCCAGGTGGAAACCATATGGTTCAGAAACATTGGGTGTGAATAATAAGTAGTTGGAGAGATTACAACACCCTAGAGAGATATACCTGCTAAAGGTACCTGCTAAGATATTCTCCTGCTATGGCTGTGTAGGATGAGAAGGTACAGAAATTGTCAGGACCTTCAGAGCTATTATCTATCCTATGGTCAATATCACTTGCAGGACAATCTATAAACATTTTGTGGATTCCCTTAGATTCAGTGAATCAAGTCAAGTCTATTGCTGTGCAGGCAGGAAAATGGTTGAGAGAATGGAGATCTAGGATTCCAGAGATGTGGGTTTTGTGACTTATCCAGTGTTCTTGGTGACTCCCATTGAAAGAGGTTTATTATAGGGCTGCCTGTAGGATTTAGCTTGTCCTTTCTATTTTCTTAAGGTGGACTGTGTCATTTATTTGAGAACCCCCTTCTAATGTAGTCATTTATTCTGTAAGTTTCCCTGTAAGTAGTACTATATCAGCAGCATCCCATAAATTTTTATATATTGTGCACTTGTTTCATGTAAGGTAGAATTTGTTTAAAACTGGACTGGAAAAGTTCTAACTTTATCTCTAGGGACTTCTGAATATCTGGCTTTGACCCTTTGCTAAGATAAGGACAGCAGGATTTATTTTGTGTTGTTTAATATCCAAAAATCCTGTGACAACACTAGGGTCACTTTGATGGCTAATGGTAATGTTTATGCAGTCTGGCTCGACTGTTACCAGAAGGGCATAAAAATCCCTGCTGGTATCTTCTGACTTGAGCTCTCCTCAAGCCACAGTTCACCACTCAGATGTCTGTGGCTTAATTTAGAAGTGAATCACAGCACTGTGTGAATAAGAGTCTGGGAAACTGCCTGGAGGTCTCTGAGCCCCAATATAGTCTTGCATTTTCTTTGTCTTTCTATGTCACATGCTTTGCTTTATTTTTTTTGTCCGTGCTGTGCAGCATGTGGGATGTTAGTTACCGAACCAGGGATTGAACTGCGCCCCCTGCAGTGGAAGCGGGGGGTCACCAAGGAAGTCCCTCCCATGTTTTGCTTTTAAGAAAACCTCATAGGAGTCCGCTATGTGGAGTCTTGAAAATATCTTCAATTATAATACTTGTGGGGACTTCCCTGGTGGCGCAATGGTTAAGAACCTGCCTGCCAATGCAGGGTACACAGGTTCGATCCCTGGTCCAGGAAGATCCCACATGTCGTGGAGCAACTGAGCCTATGCGCCACAACTACTGAGCCTGTGCTCTAGAGCCTGGGAGCCACAACTACTGAAGCCTATGCGCCTGAACCCGTGTCCTGCAACAGAAGTCACCACAATGAGAAGCCCGCGCACCGTTTGCTGCAACTAGAGAAAGCCTGCACGCAGCAATGAAGACCCAATGCAGCCAAAAATAAATAAATAAATTAATTAATTAAAAAAATACTTGTGAAAGGTTTGCACTTGGTGATAAGAATAGAATATTTGATATGACCCCTTATTTTAATTCAAATAATGACTAAGTGGTTGTTGTGCAGAAAGAAAGACAGAGGGTGGTGAGGAAGGATTTTTGTTAACAGGCTGGTTTCCAGGGCATCCTTGGGTTGAGTTTGCACAAGAGCTGCACTCAAGACTAGGAGGAGAAACATATGTGAGATGTGGAGTCTGTAGGTCCTGCTAAATGGATTGCAAATGAAATACACTGAGGGGGACTTCCCTGGCAGTCCAGTGGTTAAAGACTCCAGGCTCCCAGTGCAGGGGGCGCAAGTTCAATCCCTTGTCAGGGAACTAGATCCTGTATGCATGCTGCAACTAAAAACAAAAACAAAAAGATCCTGCAGGCTTCAACGAAGATCCCGCACAGCCAAATAAATAAATTAAAAAAAAATACACTGACGGGCTTCCCTGGTGGCGCAGTGGTTGAGAATCTGCCTGCCAATGCAGGGGACATGGGTTCGAGCCCTGGTCTGGGAAGATCCCACATGCCACGGAGCAACTAGGCCCGTGAGCCACAACTACTGAGCCTGCGCGTCTGGAGCCTGTGCTCCGCAACAAGAGAGGCCACGATAGTGAGAGGCCCGCGCACCGCGATGAAGAGTGGCCCCCGCTTGCCACAACAGGAGAAAGCCCTCGCACAGAAACGAAGACCCAACACAGCCATAAATAAATAAATTTAAAAAAATACACTGAGGGGATGTCAGCCAAGAATATGGTTCCTTGGCTGCTTCCCACCCCCTATTCTAGCAAAAATATAGCCATCAAGGAAGCAACTAGAGGATATTAGAGCTGTAGATGGCACCCCATGATTCAGAATGATACTGTACCTTTTATCTCCCTCCCTCTGAGCCAGCTGATGATTGACACCACGATAAAACCGGAGACCAGGGAATTCCCTGGCGGTCCAGTGGTTAAGACTGCGCTTTCACTGCCGATGACTCGGGGTCAATTCCTACAAGCTGCGCGGCATGACCAAAAACAAAAAAAACGGGAGACAGTATGATGTGAGGCATGATGTTATGGATCTCCTTAGTCAGCTCTGTTGAGGGGGGCTTAATGCTGGGGAGAAAGGTAAGGATTATTCAGAAGAAAGGTAACAATATAAATAAGATGAAAGAAACCTCAGAATTGAATCAGAAAAAAATGTTCAGTAGTTCGTTAAAAGTGACATTAACAAGAAGATAGATGGAGTGGCTACTAAAATTGTGATGGATCACTGTAAAAAAAAATAGGTAATCTGTTCAAATAACTGGGACAAATTCAATTCATCCTAGTCTTAACTAATTTTTTAAGTATTAAGATTATAAAAAGGAGGAATCTAATCTTTTCAGAACCTGTTCTGATTATAACCAGCCAGGGAAATGTGGAGGATTATGACTGAGCAATAGGCAGGCCAGGGTCTCATGAACTCCAGATGGGACCCCAAGTTCACTTTTATTGATATTGGTAATACAAAGACGTGAGGACGTAAAAAAATTTATAGTTGCTAGGCCCTGATGATCAGTGTATTGTTATAACTTAAATAGCTAACAAAAAACTTAGAGGGCAATATAATTAAAGAAATATGGTAATACTATAGAAGGCTTGCAGGTGAAAGCATGGTTTATGAAGGAATTTATGGGCAGACATTATGTATGGTTGTTGCCTCACTCTGACTGTAATGCATTATTGGAATTAAAATTGCCAATAGGAGTAATAATATGATTAGTAAAGATTTAAGCCAAGATCCTCCTGAACCAAGCCATTTTCCTAGTATTTCCCACAAACTGGTATCAATCAGAGTGGAAATTTGATTCTTCATATATTATAAGACGGGTTATCTTAGAAGACTCATCAGGGACTTCCCTGGTGGTCCAGTGGTTAAGACTTCACCTTCCAATGCAGGGGGTGTGGGTTCGATCCCTCGCCAGGAAGCTAAGATCCCACATGCCTTGCAGCCAAAAAACCAAAATATAAAACAGAAGCAATATTCTGACAAATTCAATCAAGAGTTTTAAAAAAATGGCCCACAAAAAAGAAAAAAAAAAAGACTCATCAGACTTTATAAAAACACAACATTCATCATGGATCATAGCACAAGTTCCCCCTTGGGAAGCAGTTGATATATAGAGGGCCATGCAATTCTGTAGGATCACTTTTATCATGGAGACTTCCAAATTGAGCAAGTTAATGGCTTGATTACTATCATTTAAGTCTTGCTGGGCAAATTTTGTTAAAGTCTCTTTGTGAATAATGAAATCTTCTACTCTAAGTGAAGGAATAAATACTGTGGCCAAATAATCATGTTGGAAAACTGATAGAACCCAGTGAGCCCACATTAAAGGCAAGTTGGCAGGGGCTGTTTCTGAGGCTACCCATAGATGACTTTAAGCCCAAGGGAAACCAAATGTGCATCTTTCTAACCAACTCAGGAGGAGCCAAGGCCATAAACTTGTTCCATAAATCCACTGGATCCCATTAGGAACGACCCAATATATTTAACATCCTGCGAAAAGGAATATTTAGGGTCCAGGTTCAGAACAGGTATCATCTTAAAAAAATTAGATAATACCTTTTTAAAAATAAATTTATTTATTTATTTTTGGCTGCATTGGGTCTTCGTTGCTGCTTGCGGGCTTTCTCAGGTTACGGTGAGCGGGGTCCACTCTTCATTGTGGTGCACAGGCTTCTCGTTGCAGTGGCTTCTCTTGTTGCAGAGCACAGGCTCTAGGGGCATGGACTTCAGTAGTTGTGGCGCACGGGCTTAGTTGCTCCGTGGCACGTGGGATCTTCTGGACCAGGACTCGAACCCGTGTCCCCTGCATTGGCAGGTGGATTCTTAAGCACTGTGCCACCAGAGAAGTCCCAGAACAGGTATCATTAATAGGCCATGTTAGAGGGTCCCATTTAGTGATATTGGGAGTGGCTTACACAGCACTAGAATTTCTTCTAAGATAAATCCCTAAGGGCTAGCCAGTCTGAACCCTGGAGAGGTGAAATCCACTGAGGTAGTCCAGAAGTGCTGGACATAGGTAATTGGTCACAAACCCAGCAATTGAATTGAATTTTTGAAACTTGCATATTATTGAGCCCAAGGAAAATAAGTTTGGTTCATAAGGAGAAGTCTGAGCAATTAACAAAGTAATTAGTATACAGGCCTGGTCTGGCATTTTGGGTCAGCTCTCTATTTCCAATGTTGTCTTCTCATCCTGGTCTGGTAGTGCTGGTCTCAGTTAGTTGAAGCCAAGTGTTAGAAACAAAGACTTGCATTCAGGAGTGGTGACCTGATATGGCCCCTTCCAACGTGACTGTAAAGAGTCCTTTATCTGATGTCTTTTTCAATATGCATAATCTCCTGGTTGCAGGTCATAGGGCATTCGACCTACATCAAAGATAGATTACTGTGTGTTGGGCTGCACCCCGCAGGCCTGCAAGCTCTGTACTTTCCCAGCCTCAAGACTGAAGAGACAGCCCAGAGTCAGTGACAGAGATGTTTATTGGTTAGGGGATCTTAACAAGACTGAAGTATAAGGTCCTGGAGCAACATCCCACTGTGATAGCAGGCAGGACATGGCAGCAAACTTCGCTACCTGGGGGAGAAGGAGGCTACCGTTTATAGGAGGAATTGACGTCAGGTTGCCTCAACAGTTACCAGGGAAACCAGCAGATGAGGCCGGGGGCAAGCACATAAGCAGTTACTGATTAAGTCCTATAATTAAGAGGATTGGATAGCCGTGTGAGTGAAGCAGGGACTGGTCAATCAGGGGATGTACAGAGAACAAGAACAAGCCAGGGTTCAGCAGCCATCTTGAATGGCTTGACTGTAATAAGCTTCAGAAACAAACTTAGAATATCCTTTTAATAATTCAGTTAAAATTTACAATAATGTAACAGTAATGAGGAGCCATCCAGGAAGTGAGTCTCAGACAATTAAACAACACTAGAATTCAATAAGTATCAACAAAGATTGATACTTATTGATACTTATATTGGGGACTTCCCTGGTGGCCCAGTGGCTAAGACTCTGTGCTCCCAATGCAGGGAGCACGGGTTCGATCCCTGGTCAAGGAACTAGATCTCACATGCCGCAACTAACATGCAACTAAGAGTTCGCATGCTGCAACTAAAAATCCCGCACGCCATAACTAAAGATCCCGCATTCTGCAACGAATATTCCGCACCAGCAATGAAGATCCCATGTGCCGCAACTAAGACATGGTGCAGCCAAAAAAAAAAAAACTCATATGTTGGGCTTCCCTGGTGGCGCAGTGGTTAAGGATCCACCTGCCAATGCAGGAGACACAGGTTTGAGCCCTTGTCCAGGAAGTTACCACATGCCGCAGAGCAACTAAGCCTGTGCGCCACAACCATTGAGCCTACGCTCTAGAGCCCACGAGCCACAACTACTGAGCCCGCATGTCACAACTACTGAAGCCCCCGTGCCTAGAGCCCATGTTCTGCAACAAGAGAAGCCACCGCTGTGAGAATCCCTGAGAAGTCCGCTCATTGCAACAAAGAGTAGCCCCCACTCACCGCAACTAGAGAGAGCCCATGCGCGCAGCAATGAAGACCCAATGCAGCCAAATAAATAAATAAATACATTTATTTTAAAAAGAGATAATTAAGTTAAAATGAGGTAATTAGTGTGGACTCTTATGCAATATGACTGGTGCCCTTATAAAAACAGGAGATGAGGATACAGATGCGCACAGAATTAAGACCATGTGAAGAAAGGAAGATCACTATCTACAAGCCAAGGAGAAAGGCCTCAGAAGGAACCAGTGATGAACCAAGTCCAGATTTCTTTTTTTTTTTAATTTTTTAAAAATTAATTATTTATTTTTGGCTGCATTGGGTCTTTGTTGCTGCATGCAGGCTTTCTCTAGTTACTGCGAGCAGGGCCACTCTTTGTTGCGGTGCACAGGCTTCTCATTGTGGTGGCTTCTTTTGTTGTGGAGCATGGGCTCTAGGCGTACAGGCTTCAGTAGTTATGGCACGTGGGCTCAGTAGTTGTGGCTCCCAGGCTCTAGAGTGCAGGCTCAGTAGTTGTGGCGCACGGGCTTAGTTTCTTCACGGCATGTGGGATCTTCCCGGACCAGGGCTCGAACCCGTGTCCCCTGAATTGGCAGGTGGATTCTTAACCACTGCGCCGCCATGAGGGAAGCCCCTGGAGGCTTCGCCTTTTTTTTTTTAACAACTTTATTCGAGTATAATTGCTTTACAATGGTGTGTTGCCCCTGGAGGTTTCTTAAAACACTGGTACTTGGACCTTTCTTCCAAGGTGTCTGTCAATAGGTCTGAGTTCTGAACTGAGAATTAGCATTTCCAATGGGTCCCTAGGTGATGCTAATGGATAGGGTCAGTGCAGAGATGAAACTGTGAGAAGTTGTCTCAGAAAGGCCAGGCTGCCTGCCTCTCAGCCCCAGTCTGTGGGGCTGTAGATATGCAGACTCTAAGAGAACAGCAGAGTTAAGTTTTCTAATGGACACCCAGTGAGAGTCTCTGCAGTGAGCCAAGCAGGCCAATGGCTAAAAGGACTGGACCTCCTGAGGACACCTGTGGGAGCCCCACACACTGAAACCATGTAGCACCTGCTTCTTTTGCTTGGAACTGTAATTAAACAAGGAAGCCATTAGACTGAGGTGGCTCCAATGTTTTAACAGCTTTGTAAGCAAAGGGAAACCTGAACCAGAGTAAATTCTTGTAAATGCCTCCAAGGGAAGAAATAGAAACTTAAGAACAACTGATCAAAAACAGCCCACTAGGCTTTCCCAAATAAGGCTATGCCTTAAGCTAGAGCCAATCAAATAATATCCCTGTTTTGTTTCCCTTCCTGCTCTGCAAAAGTCTTTCCCCTAGTTTGGTTTGGGGCTGTCCAGTTTGAACTGATGTTTGCTCAAAAGATCTCCTCAAAATTTTAATGTACCTCACTTATCTTTTAATAGAACAACAACATGAAACCTCACAGGGCTCATCCTTTCTCAGTGGTGCTCTTATTAAGGAGTCTTCCTTACTTCTCTGTGTAATATTACATCCCATCCCCTCTGCTCAGGAAAATCGCCTTCTCTCCTTGTTTCCATTGCAACATATTCTAACATACTATATAATTTAGTATTCTTATTTCATGTTTCTTGTGTTTTCTTAAACATAATAGAAACTGCACAAAGGCAGGATCTTTGTTTCTCTTGTGCCTGAATTTCTCACATGCACCTAGAAAAAGATCCTGAAAATCCAGTTTGTGCCCGATGATCATTTGTTAGAGCAGTGAATAAACATGACACCTCAATTTCTCTCTTACTTTTACTATTCCAGGCACTTTTTTTTTTCCCATGCATCGTGCAGCATGCAGGATCTGAGTTCCTGACCAGGGATTGAACTCATGGACTGCCAGGGAAGTCCCTATTCCAGGTACTCTTAATGTCCTCTTTAACTATCACTGCAAAGTAGTATTGCTCCATGTTTTCAGGAATGAAAGAATCACATTTTGGAGATGAAATTCACACAATTATTAATGTTTAGGACAATCACATGCTCAGCTTGATTCTATCATTTTTGACTTCACAGTGCTTTCTTCTAAACATGTCTGAAATTTTTTCACCCTTTACTGATGTGTCCTTAGAGCTATTTCTGCTACTGTCTTTAAAGAACTACATAAACATTATTAACTTCTTTCTGAAATGCACATTTTGCAATTGTTTTTCTGAGATAATCTCAACTCCACATACAAAACGTCATACCAGGGTCTGCAGACATAATCATCACTTCCTAGCAGAAAGATGAGATCATGGGGTTCAGATACCCTTTTATTTCAGGGTTCACGTGCTGCCTTTTGCATATGTGCTTCAACTGAAAAATCACACCTTCTGTGCATTACCCAAACTAGCATCAATTAAGTTGCTTTTTGTTTGATTCTCAAGAGGAATTGCATGTATCTGGGGATATGGATAAAAAGTATTACATGGATAAAAGTGTTCCTCAATGAGTGAGACAATCCCTAACTATGCAGGCAAGAGAGAGGTTTTGCGTGGAACCAGAAGCAGACCTTGTTGTCCATCTTTTTCAGGGTAGCCCACCATTTGTTCAAAAGAAAACCACAGGCTCAAAATGGGTTACTTATGATAGGCCATGACACAAAATTGGGCCTTGATACCTAACCTAATTGAAGCTTCAACTTTCCCTGGGAATGTAGCCTTAACTAGTCAGTTAAGAATTTTCTGGTTGGCACCAATGAGGTAATCTGTCACATGGGGCCTCTCCATCCCCCCAAGGGAAGATGAGGTAACCTGGCACATAGACCCTTTCCATTCCCCAAAGGTAGGTTACCTAAACCTTAAATCATCTTTTTTATTGATGACTTCCTCGTTGTACCTTAAAAAAACCTTTCCTGTTCTGTAGCCCTTTGGAGCTCCCCTCTACTCATTCGTTAGATGGGATGACGCTTGATTCGTGAACCAATCTCTAAAGCCAATTATATTTTTAAAATTTACTCAATTGTTTTTTTTTTTTTTTTTTTTTTTTTTTTGATTCTGAAATTCGGTTTTTATTTTTTTTTTTGTTTTTTGTTTTTTAACATATCCCTCTTCTTTCTTGCCAGTCAGGACCTGAATGGGATCTTTTCTATTGTTCTTAACCAATCACACTGAAACTCACAAAAGTGACTCTAATGCTTCAGGCTACAATTATTGGAGAGCAGTAACATCAATTTTCCAGCTATGCATGTACTCATTTATGTCTGAATGGCTCTGTCGAACGATGTGCCGCTTACCTCAGTTGTGGACTGAAGAGGAACACACAACCTAAAAGTTTCTAGTTTTATTCAGGGATCTTACTCAGGACTATAGCTCTGGAGACAACCTTTCAGATCGCTCTGAGGAACTGCTCCATAGAGGTAAGGGAGAATCCAGGATATAGAGGAGTTTTTTGTTTCTTGCTTTTTTTTTTTTTTTTCTGGAAAAAACAGGTAGTCGAACATTAAGGGACTGCTGGTAATCACAAAGAACAGACAACTCAAGTTAATGATTTCAGTGCTTTTCTGTGTATGAGAAGATGCAAGAATCTGGCTTCCTTGAAACTCGTCCTTAGATATGCATCTTAACTATTAAGGGTCATTGTCCAAATTACAGAGTGCTTCCTGCCTTTCTCCATCTTGATTTCCCCTCAGGGCACACCTTTGGGGAATGGCTGCAGTGGGGGCTGGCTTGATCCTTTTAGAAGTGGAATGGGTGGGGGGGGGCAAAATTCTCTGCCCACACAGTAATAGAATTTGGAAACGTCTAAAATAATAGACTTGTCCTCTGAGAGCAGGCTGAACTTCAAGGAGTCTAAAACAACGTCTCTTCACGCCTTTCACAAGGAGCAAAGCCCCTCCTTCTAGGTAGGAGCACCATTTCTCCCGCATTCCTCGGGGTACCTCCCAGCCAACGTTCTGGCGGTAAGGATGGAGAACACCCTTCCCTGAGGTCTCCAGAGCTCTGAGAACGATATTACCCGGAAGAGCCTAGGCACAGAGACACCAGGCATGAACCAATGAGGGATCAGGATGAGGGCTTTCCCCGAGTGAGCATGCGTCAGGGGCGGGACCTCCGGCATCCTGTCCTGGCGATCATTTTGCTTCGTGGGGGGTCCGGCGGAGCAGGGAACTGTGCTCGGATACCGTCGTCCTCTGTCGGGGGCTGTTGTCCTCACGGCGTAGTGTGGGAGGAAGGGGAAACCACCTAGCCAGCCAAGTCGCGCTCATTTTGGCGTCTCTCTCGTTGGCTCGCTGGTCGGGAACGGGAAGGTCCGAAAGGAGGCTGTGTTCCCGCTGCACAGAGGCGTGTCAAATTCGGCGATGCAGTCCGGGGTGCCGAGCGCCAGACCCGGGATAAGGGACGCCGCTCCCAGCCCTCTGAGATCACAGAATCCGATGGCGGCGGCGTTGAGGGGCCCGCCTCAGGTAAACGCTTGTCCTCCGGGCCCTCACCGCCCTCACCCCACCAGACACTGAAGCCCCCAGTGCGGGGCGCCTGCTCACTTGCCCTCAGCCCCGGCCGCGGTGTCCAGGACGGTGAGGCGGTCGTGGGTGGAGTTCTGTTTCCGACAGATAGTGCGTGGTCGCGTGTAGAAGAGGGTTACAGGCGGAGAGGATACACGGAAAGGTTGGAGGTCGGGACCGGGGTACAGCAACTCTGTGCTTTCTGTTAGAAGCAAGATGCAGTGGGGCCAGAGTCAAGCCTGCACTGTTGCTGCTTGAGAAGTTGGCCATCTGTTATACAAGTAATATGAGGTTTGAATCGCAGGTGGGAAGTGGTCTTCCCCAGATCAAAAGAGGCTACAACTAGTTGCAGACAAGAGATCAACTGTGGGAGTAAGGGGGGAGGCAGGAAACACAGGAAGATTAATTGCAATAACCTAGGTGAGTGTTGATGGACCAGAGTGACTGTCCTGGAGTGTGATAAGTTCTGGATCCAGTTTTGGAGAAAGGCCAAGCCAATTGTGGGTGTTGCTGATGACAGAAAGGAAGTAGTGATGGATGACCGGAAGGTTTTTGGCCCTTATTAGACAAAGGGATGAAAACTTCATCAACTGGATGGGGACGTCAGCAGCAGGTTAATTTTCCTTGGAAATATCACAAGGTTGTTTTGGCTCTGTTAAAGAGTCTGAGATGTTTCAGAGAAGAGTGAGTGTAGGCAACAAGTGGGCAGCTGGACAGGCAGGTCTGGAAAACTGGGGAAGGCGTTCAGGAATGGAAATTTTCAAAAGTGATGTCTACTGTGTGGACCAGGGTGGAGCTGTCTCACATTTAGGGGGGATGCAGGTTATAGTGGCCATGGTATTAGTAGGTCAGAAAGACTGGTGTGTGCTGAGGAGTGGTTCTCTGGCTCAGGGCCTGGTTGGGTTTGCTGGGCATTGAAAACCCAAGTGAGGTAGAGAAGTGGCAGTGGGAACGGTATGGGAGAGAGGTTGATCTGGCGGGAGGCCGAGGCTTCCATGGGATGAGTGGACAAGTGACAGCTGAGGAGACTTAGGAGTAATTGAGACAAGAATGCAGTGAGACTTGCCTATTTAGTATTACTACTATTTGGCTTCTCCAGAATTTTGTGGTGAGCTTTGACGGGGTCTGGGACGTTTGAGGCTTGCTAGTGGATATGGTCTGCGGCAAATGTCGTCATTTGTTGGTCACTGTGACTGGCAGGGAGATATTTAGGACTGGGTTTTTTTGTTTGTTTTGTTTTGTTTTTACAAAGATTGAGTTGAGACAGAGAGGAGTGTTGTGGCTGCTGAAAGGGCAAAACTGGCAGTAAAAAAAGTTGAAGAGTTGAGGGAATATGAAATTCACATGTGGTTCTGGGTGGCTAATACTGAAGCAAAGATTAGAGGCAGTTGGGGAGATCTTCTAAGCAGCGTTTGTGGCTTACTCTGGTGTTGGATCCATCAGAGGACTGGGGTTGTACCGAATCTTTTTTTTTTCTTTCTTTCTTTTTGCGGTACGTGGGCCTCTCACCGCTGCGGCCTCTCCCGCTGCGGAGCACAGGCTCCGGACGCGCAGGCCCAGCGGCCATGGCTCACGGGCCCAGCCGCTCCGCGGCATGCGGGACCCTGCCGGACTGGGGCACGAACCCGTGTCCCCTGCATGGGCAGGCAGACTCTCAACCACTGCGCCACCAGGGAAGCCCTGTACCGAATCTTGTTTGAATTTCTCAAGCCCTCTCTGGATGCTAAGCGCCAAATATGTGGGTATGTTCAGGGAGAATTCTATGGTGTGGTGCATGGATGTGGCAGTGCTGTGGAAGCGCAACTGTAGGGTCTGAAATTGTGAGAGAAATGTCATCTACAGAATGATGTGCACATGGAGAGGAAGTGTGAGCTGATGGCCCCCAGGCCCTGTTGTTGAGGCTGTACCGGTGAAGCATGAGCTGACATTTGGCTGTGTCTTGATTCCCACAATTTGGGAGACCCCAGGGGAATTGTTTGGCTGGAGGGACGGGACATTGCAGGTAAAGCCTAGAGCTTAGATGGCATCTATGTGCCCCCCTACCTGTTATTGCTGAGGACTGAACAAAGTGATTAATGGGCTGTGAGGAGACAGAGGGAGTCAATTGCACCAGGGCCTGGCATCCTCTCTCAGGTTGGGAGCTCTGGTGAAGGATGACTGGAATAGATATATGAGGAGATGGATTGTGGGTTCTCAGAGGGAGAATGTTCAAGCTTTCATCTATCCCCTTCATGACAGGGTGGTGTGACCTTTCCGGATGTTGCTGTGCGCTTCTCCTGGGGGGAGTGGAAGCTTCTTGATGAGGCTCAGAGACGCCTGTACCTCAGTGTGACGCTGGACATCTATGCACTTATATCCTCGCTGGGTAAGACCCTCACCCTCCCCAGTGACCTGGGCTAGGCTCTGTATCCTGCCTCACCCTCACCCCCGCTTCCCGAAGGACGTGTTCTGTCCACCCATGTGGTGTAGAGACAGCTTGTTTCCCCAGTAGTCTGTGTAGTTGTTGTGGTAGGTAGAAGGCTGGGGTATTTGCACTGTCATCTTCTCTCCTGCAGCCCCAGTCCTTGCTATTCTGTAAATTTATTGACTGATTTATTTATTTTTGGCTGCATTGGGTTTTCTTTGTTTCATGCGGGCTTTCTCTAGTTGCGGCAAGCGGAGGCTACTCTTCGTTGTGACGCTCGGGTTTCTCATTGCGGTGGCTTCTCTTTTTGCAGAGCATGGGCTCTAGGCACGTGGGCTTCAGTAGCTGTGGCACACGGGCTTAGTTGCTCCACAGGATGTGGGATCTTCCCGGACCAGGGCTCAAACCCGTGTTCCCTGCATTGGCAGGCGGATTCTTAAGCACTGCGCCACCAGGGAAGTCAGGCTTTTGGGAATCTTAGTTCCCCGACCTGAGATTGAACCTGGGCCCTCGGAAGTGAGTGAGTGCATGGAGTCCTAACCACTGGACTGCCAGGGAATTCCCTTATGGCCATTTTAACAATACTAATTCTTCCAATCCATGAATATTGGATGTATTTTCATTTGTTTCCATCTGTAATTTCCTTTATTAGTGTTTTATAATTTTTATTGTACACATTTTTCTGCTCCTAGGTTAATTTTCTTCCTAAGTATTTATTGATCTTGTTGCTATTACTGCGATTGCTTTCTTCGTTTCTTTCAAGATAGTCCATTGTTACTGTGCTGAAATGCGAGTGATTTTTGTATGTTGATTTTGTATCCTGCAGCTTTCTGATTCTGCTTATTCATTCTAACAGTTTGGTGGGAGACTCTTTAAGGTCTTCTATACATAAGGTCATGTCATCTGCAGAGAAGACTTTGCTTTTCAGATTTAAATCTGTTATTTCTTTTTGTTGCCTAATTGTTCTGTGTAGACTTTAGTACCCTGTGGAATAAAAGTGATCAGAAAGTGACAGTCCTTGTCTTGTTCCTGATTACAGAGAACAAGATTTTAGCTTCTACCATGAATATGAAGTAGGCTGTGGGTTGTCATATTATATGGAGTATATCATGGTGAAGTCCGTTCCTTCTGTACCGAATTTGAGAGTTTATATCATGAAAAGATCATACGATTTTATACTCTACTTGCTAGGGTGGTGGGGTATTGCATACGTTGATTTGTGTACCTTGAGGCATCCTTGCAACCCAAGGGTAAATCAGACTTAATTAGGGTATATTATCTTTTTCTTGTGCTGTTGAATTTGGTTTGGTAGTATTTTATTGAGGATTTCTGTTTAGGTGTTCATCATGAATATTGGTCTGCATTTTTCATGTAGTGTCCTTGGGTAGCAGGGTAATGCTGGCCTCATAAAATGAATTCAGAAGTTGTTGATGCTATTCAATTTTGGAAGTTTGTGGAGGATTGATGCTAATTCTTTTTAAATGTTTTCTAGAATTCACCAGTGAATGTATCTGGTCCTGGGATTTTCATCCCATTCATTTCTTTTTCTTTTTTTTTTTTTTTCATGCCATCACTGGACCAACAGGGAATTCCCTCATGATTCAGTCTTGGTTGTTTGTTCATAGGACTGTATTCATTTCTTCTAGGTTATGCAGTTTTTTGGCATTTAACTCATCATAATAGTCTCTAATGATCGGTTGCATTTCTGTGTTATCAGTTGTAATGTGTTTTTAATTTCTGATTTTTCTTTTGCAAAATTAATTTTATTATTTTTTTTTTACATCTTTTTTGGAGTATAATTGCTTTACAATGGTGTGTTTCTGCTTTATAACAAAGTGAGTCAGCTATACAAATACATATATCCCCATATCTCCTCCCTCTTGCATCTCCCTCCCACCATCCCTATCCCACCCCTCTAGCTGGTCACAAAGTACCGAACTGATCTCCGTGTGCTATGCGGCTGCTTCCCACTAGCTATCTATTTTACATTTGGTAGTGTATATATGTCCATACCATTCTCTCACTTTGTCCCAGCTTACCCTTCCCACTCCCCGTGTCCTTAAGTCCATTCTCTACATCTGTGTCTTTATTTCCTGTCCTGCCCCTGGGTTCTTCAGAATCTTTTTTTTACTATTATTCCATATATATGTGTTAGCATACGGTATTTGTTTTTCTCTTTCTGACTTACTTTACTCTGTATGAGAGACTCTAGGTACATCCATCTCACTACAAATAACTCAGTTTCATTTCTTTTTATGGCTGAGTAATATTCCGTTGTATATATGTGCCACATCGTCTTTATCCATTCATCTGTTGATGGACACTTAGGTTGCTTCCATGTCCTGGCTATTGTAAATAGAGATACAATGAACATTGTGATACATGATTCTTTTTGAATTATGGTTTTCTCAAGGTATATGCCCAATAGTGGGATTGCTGGGTCGTATGGTAGTTCTATTTTTAATATTTTAAGGAGGCTCCATACTGTTCTCCATAATGACTGTATCAATTTACTTTCCCGCAAACAGTGCAAGAGAGTTCCCTTTTCTCCGCACCATCTCCAGCATTTATTGTGTGTAGATTTTTTGATGATGGCCATTCTGGCTGCTGTGAGGTGATACCTCATTGTAGCTTTTTCTTTTTTTTAAATTATTTATTTATTTATGACTCCATTGGGTCTTCGTTGCTGCACGGGGGCTTTCTGTAGTTGCGGCGAGTGGGGGCTACTCTTCATTGTGGTGCGCGGGCTTCTCATTGCGTTGGCTTCTCTTGTTGCAGAGCATGGGCTCTAGGTGCGCGGGCTTCAGTAGTTGTGGCTCATGGGCTCTGGAGCGCAGGCTCAGTAGTTGTGGCACACAGGCTTAGCTGCTCAGCAGCACGTGGGATCTTCCCAGACCAGGGCTTGAACCCGCGTCCCCTGCATTGGCAGGCAGATTCTTAACCACTGCACCACCAGGGAAGACCCCTCATTGTAGTTTTGATTTGCATTTCTCTAATGATTAGTGATGTTGAGCATCCTTTCTTGAGTTTGTTGGCAATTTGTATATCTTCTTTGGAGAAGTGTCTGTTTAGATCTTCTGTCCACTTTTGGATTGGGTTGTTTGTCTTTTGATATTGAGCTGCATGAGCTGCTTGTAAATTTTGCAGATTAATCCTTTGTCAGTTGCTTCATTTGTAAATATTTTCTCCCATTCTGAGGGTTGTCTTTTTGTCTTGTTTATGTTTTCCTTTTCTGTGCAAAAGCTTTTAAGTTTCATTAGGTCTCATTTGTTTATTTTTGTTTTTATTTCCATTTCTCTAGGAGGTGGGTCAAAAAGGATCTTGCTATGATTTATGTCATAGAGTGTTCTGCCTATGTTTTCCTCTAAGAGTTTTATAGTATCTGGCCTTACATTTAGGACTTTAATCCATTTTGAATTTATTTTTGTGTATGGCGTTAGGGAGTGTTCTAATTTCTTTCATTTACATGTAGCTGTCCTGTTTTCCCAGCACCACTTATTGAAGAAGCTGTCTTTTCTACATTGTATGTTCTTGCCTCCTTTATCAAAAATAAAGTGACCAGGGTTTCCCTGGTGGCGCAGTGGTTGAGAGTCTGCCTGCTGATGCAGGGGACACAGTTCGTGCCCCGGTCCGGGAAGATCCCACATGCTGGGGAGCGGCTGGGCCTGTGAGCCTGTGTTCCGCAACGGAAGAGGCCGCAACAGTGAGAGGCCCACGTACCGTAAAAAAATATATATATATATGGTGACCATATGGGCGTGCGTTTATCTCTGGGCTTTCTTTCCTGTTCCATTGATCAATATTTCTGTTTTTGTGCCAGTACCATACTGTCTTGATGACTGTAGCTTTGTAGTATAGTCTGAAATCCCGGAGCCTGATTCTTCCAGCTCCATTTTTCTTTCTCAATATTGCTTTGGCTATTCGTGGTCTTTTGTGTTTCCATACAAATTGTGAAATTTTTTGTTCTAGTTCTGTGAAAATTGCCATTGGTAGTTTGACTGTAGATTGCTTTGGGTAGTATAGTCATTTTCACAATGTTGATTCTTCCAATCCAAGAACATGGTGTATCTCTCCATCTGTTTGTATCATCTTTAATTTCTTTCATCAGTGTCTTATAGTTTTCTGCATACAGGTCTTTTATTGTCTCCTTAGGTAGGTTTATTCCTAGGTATTTTATTCTTTTTGTTGCAATGGTAACTGGGAGTGTTTCCTTAATTTCTCTTTCAGATTTTTCATCATTAGTGTATAGGAATGCAAGAGATTTCTGTGCATTAATTTTGTATCCTGCTAGTCTATCACATTCATTGATTAGCTCTAATCGTTTTCTGGTAGCATCTTTAGGATTCTCTATGTATAATATCATGTCATCTGCAAACAGTGACAGCTTTACTTCTTCTTTTCCAGTGTGGATTCCTTTTATTTCTTTTTCTTCTCTGACTGCTGTGGCTAGGACCTCCAAAACTATGTTGAATAACAGTGGCGAGAGTGGACATCCTTGTCTTGTTCCTCATCTTAGAGGAAATGCTTTCAGTTTTTCACCATTAAGAATGATGTTTGCTATGGGGTTGTCGTATATGGCCTTTATTATGTTGAGGTAGGTTCCCTCTATGCCCACTTTCTGGAGAGTTTTTAATCATAAATGGGTGTTGGTATTTTTTAGTCTTTTCTCTTTTTTCTTTGTGTACCTAATGGCTTGTCAATTATTTGTCTTTTCAAAAAAGAACTTGTTTCTTTATCTTCTCTTTTTTCTAGTTTCTGGTTTTATTTATTGCTGCTCTGATATTTCTTATTTCCTTTCTTCAGGTAATGTTGGGTGTAATTTGTTCTTTCTTTAGTTCCTTGAGACATAAATTTGTTTGAGGTCTTTCTTTTTCTAAACATGAGCATTTATTGCTCTAAATTTTTCACTTTAAAAAATATATATATCTTGAGACCTATTTTATTTGTTTATGTTTTTGGCTGTGCTGCATGGCTTGCTTTCAAAATTTTCTATTTGTGATTGCTTTTTTTTAGGTGTATAGCAAAGTGATTCGGTTATAGATCTATATGTATATATCTATATATCTATTTTTAAAATTCTTTTCCATTATAGTTGATTACAAGGTATTGAATATGGTTCCCTGTACTATACAGTAAATCCTTGTTGTTTATTTTATATATGCCAGTGTCCATCTGTTAATCCCATACTCCTGATTTATCCCTCCCTCACTTCCCCCTTTGGTAACCATAAGTTTTGTCTGTAAGTCTGTGTCTGTTTTGTATGTAAAGTTCATTTGTATTATTTTTTTAGATTCCACATGTAAGTGATATCACATAATATTTGTTTTTTTCTCTGATTTACCTGACTTAGTATGATAATCTCTAGGTTCATCCATGTTGCTGCAAATGGCATTATTTCATTAATTTTTAATGACTGAATAATATGTAATTGCCTTTTTTTTTTTTCCTGCACTGCAAGTCTTGTGGGATCTTTGTTCCCTGACCAGGGATTGAACCCAGGCCCAAGCAGTGAAAGTGCTGAGTCCTAACCACTGAACCACCAGGGAATTCTCTGTAATTGCTTTTTTTTTAACATTTATTTATTTATTTGGTTGTGCTGGGTCTTAGTTGCAGCAGGCAGGCTCCTTAGTTGTGGCTCGCTGCATTCTGAGTTGCGGCACGCAGGCTCCTTAATTGTGGCATGTGAACTCTTGGTTGGAGCATGTATGTGGGATCTAGTTCCCTGACCAGAAATTGAATCTGAGGCCCCTGCATTGGGAACGTGGAGTGTTAACCACTGTGCCACCAGAGAAGTCCCTGTAGTTGCTTTTTGACAGTTTTTTTATGTGCTTCAGTGATGTTCCCTTTGATCAAACCTGTGAGCATCAGGACATCTACTCTTCTTCCTGGATTTAGAAAGTTTTCAACCATTGTTTCTTTAAATGTGCTTACTACCACTTTCTGTCTTATCTTTCAAGGGCTCTAAAAATACAAATAATGTTTTGCTTTATATTTCATAATCCGCATAGGCTTTCTTTACTTCATTCTTTTCCTTTTTTCTCCCCCTCAATGGATAATTGAAACACCTGTTTTCATGTTCCTAGATTTTTACTTTTGCTTGATAAAATTCACTGTTGATACTCTCTCCATTGTGCTTTGTTGTTTGTTTCATTGTATTCTTCAGCACCAAAATTTCTGTGGGCTCATTTGTTTGTTTGTTTTAAATGGAAGAGTGTCATCATTTTATTACAATAATGCTCAACAAATGAAAATAATTTTACCAACAGGCTTCATGCCCTATAGATGAAAGTAATTTACTAACTCAGAATTTTTGCAAGTACATGAAATTTCCATTTTATTATACGGTTTTATATTAAACTAGTCAAAGCATTTCCTACATGTATTCCAGTATAGCTCTTTTGGAATGATTTTCATCAGTCCTAACATGGGAATGTAGCAAGGATCTTGAATCTAAACGAACTTTCAAATGACTAACTTTTAGGTAAACAAGATATAAAGTCATCAGATTATTGGGACTACTCTTTCTCAACAGGTATTTGTTGAAATGCCTCTTCTAATACAAGAATTTTGTGTTTGAACATTCAGAACACAAAGGTAGAACAAAAGTACAATAAAAGAAACTTCTGAAGCTTAAGCCTATATTCATAATTCTTTGACAAAAGCAAAGCATCCTTCCTGCAATTTAAATGGGTCTTCATACTTTTGTTCTCTTCATCTGTGTCTTTATTTCTGCCTTGCAGACCTGTTCATCTGTACCATTTTTCTAGATTCCACATATATGAGTTAATATATATGTATGGTCACAAAGGGAGGAAAGTGCAGGGGGTGGTGGTGGGATGAATTGGGAGATTGGGATTGACATATATACACTAATATGTATAAAATAGATTAATAACAACTTGCTGTATAAATTTTTTTAGAAGTGTCTTCAATATTTCCATCTAGTTTCCATCTAGTCTCAAAATAGATGCCTAAGGCATATACTTCATATATATACCATTTTGGTTCTGGTTGCTTTCATTATTCTTGAAGATTTTAATACCCATACAAGTCCAAAGGTGTAAGAACACATAAACTGTTCTGGTAATGGGTAAGATCAGACTGTTAAAACACAAGGTGGTTGTGCTATTTCATTGCTGTAGGAAGTTTTCTTTCAGAAACCGAATAGAATTGTCCTGCTGAAAAACCAGTGCAATAAGGCCAGTCAGTGTAGAGACAGTCTTCCTTACCACATATTAGTTGACACCCTACTGGTATTAAGAGGATTTATTTGTTGTGTGTCTGTATGTATATGTATGTGTGTGATCATATATATAATGATCTGGTATTGCTCCATTTCTTCTTATTTTGATGTGTCTTCTTAGCTGCCTGTGGTATCACATTAATAATTCCATCAATGGGTACAGATGAACCTATTTGCAGGACAGGAAAAGAGAGGTAGACGTAGAGAATGGACATGTGGACACTGGGGGGAAGGGGAGGGTGGGATGAATTGGGTGATTAAGATTGACATATATATACTATGTGCATAAAATAGATAGCTAGTGGGAACATGCTATAAAACACAGGAAGCTCAGCTCAGTGCTCTATGATGACCTAGATGGGTGGGATGGGGGGTTGGGAGGGAGGTCCAAGAGGGAGGGTATATAGGTATACATATAGCTGATTCACTTTATTGTACAGCAGAAACTAATACAACATTGTAAAGCAATTATACTCCAATAAAAAAGTAAAAAAAATCCCATCAATGGTTTGATAGGCAATTCCCACATATTCATTTATCAATTCATCTGTTGATTCTTCACATCTGAGTGTCTTTTCGGAGAGTGGGCATGCTAGAAACTGCAGTATCATTGGTTGAAAGTGTGGGGTGATTTCTCCATCCTTTTGTTCCTCTCAGCCAACGTTCATGAGCCTAGTGGGTGCTGGTACTTATAGGCAACTGGATAAAGGTGAACCTGTTCCCTGCAGCTCTTAGGTGTGGCAGCCAGGGACTGTCTCTCAATGCACCCTCGGCCAGTCAGTTTTGTTCTTTTTCATTTCTGTCTCTTTGTTGAGCAACTTGTTTTCTTTGTGTATTGTTTACCTTACTTTGTCGAATTGTCTATCTGTGTTTTGTTGCTTCACTGAACTTTGTTCAAACAATAATTTTGAATTCTTTGACCGTTTGTAGATCTCTATTTCCTTGGGTGTGGTTTCTGATAAATTATGGTATTTCTGTATTGGTTTCATGTTTCATTGATTTTTTGTGTTTCCTGTAGCCTTGCATTTATGTCTGCTGATTTGATGGTGTAGTCATTTTTTCCCTTCGCACTACAGTGTTGGTGGGGAAAGACCTCCACTGATGGTGAGTGCAACATTGGGCTGTGGTCATTCTGGCTCCAGGGAAGGTCCAGCTGTGTTGGTCTCTGTGCAGCTTCTTCACCTGAAGTCAGTGTCAGCAAAGATATCAGGAGTCCTCAATCAACCAGGCTGAGGGTGTCCAAATTTGGTGGATAAGGCTGCTGAGGAATTCCTGATCTCTTTTTCTCCTATGGAGTACTTTGTGGGCAAGGGGATCCCTCCTGGTGCCCAGTCGGCTCTTGGGAACCCTATTGGTTGTAGTGGCACTGGTGTCTAATATGTGGGTACCTGTTGAGCATCCACAGAACTGGGATGTTGTGTACAGGCACTTGTGGAGCGACAGTGGTTCTGGGGTCTGGGTCACTGGATAGCCTTCAGCAGCCTTGGCTTTGGTTTTTTTATTATTATTTTTATTTTATTTATATTTTTGGCTGCCTTGGGTCTTCGTTGCTGTGGGCGGACTTTCTCTAGTCGTGGTGAGCAGGGGTTACTTTTCGTTGCAGTGAGCAGGCTTCTCATTGTGGTGGCTTCTCTTGTGGTGGAGCACGGGCTCTAGGTGCGCAGGCTTCAGTAGTTGTGGTACGTGGGCTCTATAGTTGTGGCTTGTGGGCTCTAGAGTGCAGGCTCAGTAGTTGTGGCGCATGGGCTTAGTTGCTCCATGGCATGTGGGATCTTCCTGGATCAGAGTTCGAACCCATGTCTCCTGCATTGGTAGGCAGATTCTTAAGCACTGTACCACCAGGGAAGCCCTTGGCTTTGGTTTGTGATGTGTGGCTATGCAGGGAGCAGCTATGGAGTCTGTGTCTGGCTGCACATGTAGATGGTGGCTGTGGGTCTGTGGAGCTGGCTTGTCTATAGTGAATTTGTCTCCAGTGCCTGACACACTGGAGTACATGGTGTAGCTGTGGAGTCAGGGTCTGGAATGCCGACACACACAGCAGGTGCAGCACCTCTGGTTCCAGGACATGTACAGGGTTGGGGGGTGTGGCAGCCCTGATCCTGGATTGGTACAGCAGGTCCAACTGAGGGGTGGCCCAGTAGTTTCATACTTACCAGGGCATCCACTATGGTCATGGTTGTTGGATAACTCAGTGGCGAAAGCTCCAGTGTCCACTGTAGAGCAGGCAACTGGGGTCTTCTGCAGCGCAGGCCACTTGGGACTGCAATAGCACCCAACTTGTGGCTGATAGAGGTAGCCCAGTGATAGCCTGGCCTCCATTTCCTATCATCTCCAGATGTCTCTGCTAAGACAGTCTCTCCAGAAATCCTTTCTGTGTGCATACTCCTTTTTTTTATGCTCCACTCTGTTGTAGTGTGTTCTTAATTGGACTCTCGAGCCTTCCAGGGCTAATTAATTTCCTTCATGAATAACTGTTTAACTGGTGGTGAAGGGCGGTATCTCCTATTCTACTGTTTTGTTGACGTCACTCACCTTGTGCTCTTTCCTGGGTCTGCTGTGTGCTGAGTTGCTCTGGGACAGTGCTGGCCATTCACTTGTTCTTTTTCTTTCAGTGCTTGGTTCCAGGTACTTGCACAGTTAGGGCTTAGGGCAAAGTAAGGTAAAGGACTCTTAGAAGAGTCCTTTGTGAATCATGGGATGGACATGACTCTAGCCATGGCAAGGTGAGCTCAGAGTTGGCCTGGTTCTGGTGAATTACAGCTGGGGAGGGTGTGACATAAGGGCCGTGTTAAGAATATACCAGGAACCCAGGGACTTCCCTGGTGGTGCAGTGGTTAAAAATCCGCCTGTTGGGCTTCCCTGGTGGTGCAGTGGTTGGGAGTCTGCCTGTTGATGCAGGGGATGTGGGTTCGTGCCCCGGTCCGGGGGGATCCCACATGCCACAGAGCGGCTGGGCCCATGGGCCCTGGCTGCTAGGCCTGCATGTCCGGAGCCTGTGCTCCATGACGTGAGGGTCTGCGGTGATGGGAGGCCCGTATACTGCAAAAAAAAAAAAAAAAAAAATTCCACATGTCAATGCAGGGGACACAGGTTTCAGCCCTGGTCCAGGAAGATCCCACATGCTACAAAGCAGCTAAGCCTGTGCGTCACAACTACTGACTCTGCAGTGTAGAGCCCACGAGCCACAATTACTGAGCCTGTGCACCACAACTACTGAATCACATGTGCCTAGAGCCCATGCTCCGCAACAAGAGAAGCCACTGTAATGAGAAGCCTGCGTACCGCAACCAAGAGCAACCCCCACTCACCGCAACTAGAGAAAAAGGCTGTGTGCAGCAATGAAGACCCAACACAGCCAATCAGCATATATATATATATATATATATATATAATCTTTTTTAAAAAAAACAACAAAGACTATACCAGGAACCTGTCCTTGTTCAACGAGAATTTTGGTGCCATTGCCAGTGTCCACACCACATTTCTACCTTTATGCCTCCACCTTTGACCCTTTGCCAACCTGTCAGTTCAACTACTTTGTCATTTCTACTGTGATTTCCAGCCAAGTGAAAATCTCTACCTCTCTGAACTCCACATCTCACACATTTCTCTTACCACCCTTTCTCTATTACTCTGTAACCTTGCCTTTCATATGTTCTGCTGTGAGGTGTGTGAACATATGCTTAAATTGACCTCGAAAAGCACATAATCTGTTGTGATTGTGTTTTCATGGCCTTGATCACACCCTTCTACTGTGCTTCACATCAGCAGTAGAAAAGGTCCTGCAGGAAGCTGTGGTCAGAGAAACAAGCCCTAGACCCTGCTTCTCTTCCTTACGTCACACCCTATTTTTGTATCCTTCCCCTGTTGAGGTCTCTACCATTTTCATATTGTGAGGACCCAGGAATGCACAGCAGCTTCTGCTTAAACTGATTTCCAGCTCCCTAGTCTTGAAAAGTATCCCATTTGCTTGAAAAGATTCATTCTTAGATGAGATAGCTGCACATTTGTGGTGAGTTTGCTCCCTCTCTGGAGTCAACGTGTACTTCAAGAGTGTTTCTTTGCATTCAGGTTGCTGCTGTGGAGCAGAAGGTGAGGAGACATCCTGTGAAGAAACTGTTCCTGTAGGAGTGTCACAGGCTGGGTCTCCTAAGGCAGCTCCATTTTCCCAGAAGACACACCCCTGTGAGATGTGTGGTCCAGTCTTGAGAGACATTTTCCAGTTGGCCGAGCATCAGGGAACACAACACAGCCATAAACTGTTGAGATGTGGAGCATGTGCAACAACATTTTATATGCCTTTGAATAGCATTGTACACAGGGCTTCATTTTTCAGGAGCCACAGATTCCAAGTGTCACAGAAGCCTCTTACTTCTAGGAAGATCCGGGCCAGCGTGGGACATCTGCAGCAGCAGACCACTCATACTGTGGAGAAGCCAAGCAAAATCACCCAGTGTGGGTCAACTTCACAAGGCAGGAAAAATCATCACACCTGGGGAGAATGCAAGAAAGCTCTCAGCCCCAAACACACACTTGTTCAGGACTGGTGTGTCTACACTGAAAGACAGTGTTTTGTGTGCAGTGAATGTGGGAAAACATTCAGGTACAAATCCGCATTTGTTATGCACCTGAGAGTACACACTAGAGAAAGGCTTCATGTGTTTAGCAGAAGTGACAAATCCTTTAGACAAAGCTCAACCATCAGTCAACATCGAAAAATTTATACTGGTTCAGGACAGGACAAGTGCAGCAAATGTGGGAAATCCTTAACTCAAAAATGTGTCCTCATATATCCCCAGAGATTGCACAGTGGAGAAAACAGTTCTGTGTGCAGTGACTGTGCAAAGTCTTTTTCCCATAGCTCTGTGTTCATTCGACATAAGAGAGTATTTTCTGAAGAAAGGTTTTATAAGTGTAGTGACTGTGTGAAATCTTTTACCTGTAGGTCTGCCCTCATTTATCATCAGAGATCTCACACAGGAGAAAGGCCTTATGAGTGCAGTGAATGTGGGAAGTCCTTTACCACTAACCGCACCCTCCGTTCTCATCAGAGATCTCATACGGGAGAAAAGCCTTATAAATGCACTGAATGTGGAAAGTCTTATACCTCTACCAATGCTTTCCGATATCATCAGAGAGTTCATTCTGGAGAAAGGCCTTATGAGTGCAGTGAATGTGGGAAATCTTTTATGTCTAGGTCTGCATTCATTTCTCATCATAGATATCACACAGGAGAAAGGCCTTATGAGTGCAGCGAATGTGAGAAATCTTTTGTCTCTAGGGCTGCCCTCAGATATCATCAGAGATCTCACATAGGAGAAAAACCTTATGAGTGCACCGAATGTGGGAAATCTTTTACCACTAACTCTAACTTCCATTATCATCTAAGAGTTCACACTGGAGAAAGGCCTTATGAGTGCAGTGAATGTGGGAAATGTTTTACGAGTAGCTCTAACCTCCATTATCATCAAAGCACTCACACTGGAGAAAGGCCTTATGAGTGCAGTGAATGTGGGAAAACTTTTATTACTCCTGCTATTCTTCGTTACCATCAGAAAATTCATTCTAGTGAATGGCCTTTTACGTGCAGTGAATGTGGGAAATCTTTTACCTCTAAATCCAACTTTTGTTATCATCTGGGGGTTCATTCTGGAGAAAGGCCTTGTGTAAGGTGCAGCGAATGCGGGAAATCCTTTACCAGTAGCAGTACCCTCCGTTATCATCAGAGAATTCATTCTGGAGAGAGGCCTTATGAGTGCAATGACTGTGGGAAATGTTTTATGTCTGGGTCTGCCCTCAGATATCATCAGAGATTACACACAGGAGAAAGGCCTTATAAGTGCAGTAAATGTGGGAAGGCTTTTAAAACTAGCTCCAACCTCTGTTATCATCAGAGAGTTCACAGAGGAGAAAGACCTTATGAGTGCAGTGAATGTGGGAAATCCTTTACTTCTGTCTATTATCTGTGTAATCATTATAGATTTCATTCTGGAGAAAAGCCTTATAAGTGTAGCAAATGTGGGAAATCCTTTACCCTTAGGAATAGCTTCATTCAACACCAGAAAGTTCACACAGAAGGTCTTTATGGATGTAGTGAGTGTGGGAAACCTTTTCAGAGTAAGTGTGGGCTTATTGAACACCAGAGAATTCACACAGGAGAAAGGCCTTACAAATGCACTGAATGTGGGAAATCTTTTATTACTAATTACCTCTTCCGTGTTCATCAGAGAAATCACACTGGAGAGAAGCCTTATAAGTGCAGTGAATGTGGGAAATCTTATACCGCTAGCTCTACCCTCCGTTATCATCGTAGAACTCATACTGGAGAAAAGCCTTACAAATGCACCAAATGTGGGAAATCTTTTACCGCTAATAACCATCTCCGTGTACATCTGAGAAATCACACTGGAGAGAAGCCTTATGAGTGCAGTGAATGTGGGAAATCCTTTACTAGCAACTCTAACCTTCATTATCATCAGAGTACTCACAGTGGAAAGAAACCTTATGAGTGCAGTGAATGTGGGAAATCCTTTACCAGCAGCTCTAGCCTTCGTTATCATCAGAGTGCTCACACTGGAGAAAGGCCTTATGAGTGTAGTGATTGTGGGAAATCATTTGTCCAAAGAAATCTCCTCATTATACACCAGAGAGCTCACACTGGAGAAAGACCTTATAAGTGCACTGAATGTGGTAAATCTTTTACTCATAGCTCCACCCTCAATTATCATCAGAGAGTTCACAGTGGAGAAAGGCCTTTTAAGTGCAGTGAATGTGGGAAATCTTTTATTAACACCTCCAAACTGCGTTGTCATGAGAGAGGTCACACTAGAGAAAGGCCTTAAGAGTGCCCTAAATGTGGGAAATCTTTTATGAGCAAATCCTTCTGAGGATTGGAGAGTTTACACGAGAGAAAGGCATAGATGTACAGGGAATGTGCAATTTCCTTGTTCAGTACAGAGGCAGTGGAGAAAACTGAGGGGCCATTGGTCTGAATTGAATCTCACCTCAAGTGCTTCTGAGGGCATGAATTTTTTTCCCTTACTCAAATTAGAGATTATAGGGTATTGAGGCACTGTTGGAGAGCGTGTATTCCTCCAAGTCTACAGAGAACTATATTTCCCAATGTCCACAATTCTTTGAGCTAATGTTGCTATTTGTAAGACCATTGGGTCCAGGGGAAACCATAATTGGTACAGAAATTCTGGTTTAGTAGGGAGTGGAGGACATTGCAGCCAACTAGATGGAATGTACCTCTTCTAAAAGTGTATCCAGATTCTGTGACATTGACAGTGCAGGATCAGTTTATACACTGATTCTAGTGAATTTCACTTCAAGACCCTTACTGCAGAGGCAGGAAAGGAAGAGAAAAGGGGATGTAGCTCTTGTGATCTAGGCAGCATGCCTGTTGACTCAGGTAGAAATGTACTTCATTGCTCTTCATATTTGCTACCACTGAGGGAAGACTGATCCCCAGAGAGCACAAGGAGAGCATTGGTGGATTCAGTATATGGTTGCCAAACCTATTTTCCAAAGGGAGTGAGACATACAGATTTTTTCATCTTGAGACAATCTTTAAATCTATATTAAAGTATAATTTACATGTACTAAACTGCATATGTTTGAAGTATTACAAGTTAATAAGTTTTCACCTAGGTATGAATCTCAAAACCATCACCAGAGTTCTGATACTGCCCATATTTACCTCATGACCTATTATTATCTCTCCTTGCCCTTCCCACCTCTCCAGGTAATCACTGATGTACTTTTCCTTAGAATAGATACCTTTGCATTTTTTTTGAATTTATCTAATTGGAATCATAAGCTGTTTACTGGGTTTTTCTTCTGAGTTCCTTTGTTTCATAATTATTTGAGATTCATCAGTGATATAAATGAATAGCTCATCTCTTTATTTTTTGATAAGTAGCATTCTTATCTGGATGTACCACTGTTAGTTTACCCATTCATCTTTTTATGGGCATTTAGGTTATTTCTAGATTTTCACTCTTGAAAATAAAGCTGCTACAAACATTTGCATCAGTTCTTTATGTGGATTATGTTTCTTTTATCTTTTATTGATAACTCAGTGCAGTGTCTGAATCACTGGGTAGATGAACGTGTAACTCCTGATGAAACTAAGAAACTGGTCTAAAATGACTTCCCATTTTCATTCCCATCAAAACTGTAGGAGAGTTCCAGTTTCTCAACATCCATGCCAATCGTTAATGTCAGCCCTTTTAATAAGTGAGTAGTGCTATCTCAGCGAGGTTTTAATTGGTTTTAATTGCATTACCCTAGAGATTTGTGATTTTTTTTTTTTTTGTGGTACACGAGCCTCTCACTGTTGTGGTCTCTCCTGTTGCAGAGCACAGGCTCTGGACGTGCAGGCCCAGCAGCCATGGCTTACGGGCTCAGCTGCTCCACGGCATGTGGGATCTTCCCAGACTGGGGCATGAACCCGTGTCCCCTGCATCAGCAGGCAGACTCTAAACCACTGTGCCACCAGGGAAGCCCAAGATTTGTGATTTTTAGCATTTTTTAATGCTGTATATCTTCTTATTTATTTATTTTTGGCTGCATGGGTCTTAGTTGCTGTGCGCAAGCTTTCTCTAGATGTGGCGAGCAGGGTCTACTCTTCGTTGTGGTATGCAGACGTCTCATTGCGGTGACTTCTCTTGTTGTGGAGCTTGGGCTCTAGGCATGTGGGCTTCAGTAGTTGTGGCTCACAGGCTCTAGAGCACAGGCTCAGTAGTTGTGGCACATGGGCTTACCTGCTCCGTGGCATGTGGGATCTTCCCAGACTATGGATCGAATTGGTGTCCCCACATTGGCAGGTGGATTCTTAACCACTGTGCCACCAGAGAAGTCCCCGTATGTCTTTTGTACAATTCCTGATCATATCATTTGTCTAATTTTTTAAAATTAATTATCCCTGTTTCCATCACTTAAGTCCAGGCATTGTGTAAAACAATAAATCTAGCCCTGCTTTGTAGCTTTTGCCAATTTCCAAGGTATAAATTCTCCCACTATGAAAGTGGGATGTTCTCAGAGAAGGAGCTGAAAAATTCTACTTGGGTCCCCTGGATGTTGGGTGGAAAACTAAACTTAGCATCTGGTTCATTATAAGGGGTTTTCACTCTCTGAACACTCTTCAAAGTTCCTTTTATCTTTCCCTTTCTGTAATTATTGACTGATGGTCTCCAATAGGTATTTACCCTTCATGGAGTTCACCACCACTTGGGGCTGCTTTTCCAGACATCCCAATTGGTTGGTGGGGTCACTGTGGGTCTCTCCATCCCTGGTGAGGCTTCTCAGAAGGACTCGTGCCCAGGAACACCAGGTGGAAGGTCCTGCCGGTGACCATGGGGGAAGGTTCCCAACCTGGTGAGGCCTTTTACTCAGGCCCACATGCTCCATGCCACCGGCCATGTTTGATCTGAGGTGGCATTTCAGGACAGCGGGGAAGGGGTGAGCCATGTACGGCACAGAGTGGGGGTGGCAGGAGGGCAGTGGTGGCCTGAGGACCCCGGAGACACCTAAAGGTGTTGGCATCTGCCAAGGAGATTTAGGAAGGACCCTAAAGTTTCCATTGTTCATCCCTAAGGCGATGCCCTGCCCAGAGTTCTGGATCCCTCTTGCCATTGGAGGTCCCTGAGCAATGCGTGACAGTGCAGGCAGGATGCAGGCTTGACCTGCTGGCAACTCCCCACCTTCTGCCCCACCTGCCTGGTGTAAAGGCCAGGGATTTCCTCAATGAAGTGGAAAAATCAAGGCTCAACCTCTGAGGCAAGAATCAGAGATTGTCTTTTTTTATTAAAATAAATTTATTTATTTATTTTTGGCTGCATTGGGTCTTCATTGCTTCATGCGGGCTTTCTCTAGTTGCGGTGAGTGGGGGCTACTCTTTGTTGCGGTGCACGGGCTTCTCATTGCGGTGGCTTCTCTTGTGGAGCACGGGTTCTAGGTGCGCAGGCTTCAGTAGTTGTGGCACGTGGGATCTAGAGTGCAGGCTCAGTAGTTGTGGTGCACGGGCTTAGTTGCTCCACGGCATGTGGAATCTTCCCGGACAAGGGCTCGAACCCATCCCCTGCGTTGCCAGGCAGGTTCTTAACCACTGCACCACCAGGGAAGCCCAGAGATTAAGTCTTTGGAGCAAATTAGAGACTCAATCTCAGTAGCAATTAGGTTGTCCAAGATACTTAGTTAAGGAAGAAATTAATGTCAGACAAGGAAGCACAGATCCAGGAACCTTAGTACTAAGCAGGATAAATGCCAAAAAATGACATGTAGACATAATTTTGAAATTACAGGAAATCAAAGATTTAAAAAATCCTAAAAGAAGCCAGAGGGGGAAAATACTCATTGAGGAATGAAGTTAAGAATTATATCCAATATCTCCTCAGAAACCATGCAACAAGGAGAGGTGTGAAATATTTAAAGTGCTGAGATGAAAAATAAGTCAACCTTGAATTCTGTACCATCAAAATTATCCTTCAGTAATGCAGGGAAACCAAAGCCTTTCAAAGACAAAAACTGAGGGAATTTGTTCTCAGTAAACCTACTGTCTTAGTCCATTTGGGATACTATAACAAAAAATCACAGACTTGTTAGTTTGTTTGTTTGTTTGTTTTGTTTTTTTGCGGTACGCAGGCCTCTTACTGCTGTGGCCTCTCCCGTCACGGAGCACAGGCTCCGGACGCACAGGCTCAGCGGCCATGGCTCACGGGCCCAGCTGCTCCGCGGCATGTGGGATCGTCCTGGACCGGGACATGAACTCATGTCCCCTGCATCGGCAGGTGGACTCTCAACCACTGTGCCACCAGGAAAGCCTGACTTGTTAGTTTATAAAAAAAATAAACATTTTTTTCTCATAGGTTTGGTGGCTGTGGAGTACAGGTTCCAGCATGGTCGAGTTCTCTGGTGGGAACCCTCTTCCTGGTTCATAGCAGGTGGTTTCTTGCTGTGTCCTCATGTAATAGAAGGAGCTAGGGGCCTCTCTGGAGCGTCTTTTATAAAGGGACTAATTCCACCCATGAGGGCTCTATCACCTTATGACTGAAGCATCTCTCAAAGTCCCCACCTCCTAATACTAGCATCTTTGGGGGTTATTCTTTCAACAGAGGTTTTGGAGGGACAACACAAACATTCAGACCATAGCACCTGCCTTGCAAGAAATGTTTAAAAACTTTAGAGATGACAAAAATGATATAGGTCAAAAAGTCCAATCTACAAAAAGAAGAGCAGTGAAGAAGTAATAAATGAAGGAAAAATAAAATATTATTTTTCTTGTTCTTAATTGATCTAACAGATAACAATTTGAAGTAGTAATACCAACAACATATTCTATTATGTATGCTTATCTGTATGCATGTCTTGTGTGTGTGTGTGTGTGTGTGTATGCTTATGCTTTTATATAAGTGAAATGAATGACATCAATAATACAAGGGATTAGAGGGAAGAATTGGGATTATTTTATTATTATGAGGTACACTACGTGAAGTGGAAAAGGCGTTACTTGAAAGTGGACTTGGATTAGTTGTCGATGTTTACTGGAAACTCTATAGGAACAGCTAAAAATATAACTGATACGCTAACAAGATAAAATGGAATCATAAAACACTCAGTGAAAACCACATAAAGCAGGTAAAGAGTGTGAGACAAAAATTCAAAGAGCAAGGGCAACAAACACAAATTAGTAACAGATGTGGTATATATTAATCCAACTCTATTAGTAATCACTTTGAACAGCAGAAGACCAATTACAAGAGATTTTCAGAGTAGGTAGAAAACCAAGATCCTACTATATGTTGTCTATAGAAACTGTCTTAAGCTTCTAAGTTTGTAATAATTTGTTGCAAGGGCAATAGAAAATGAATAGAGGGGGAATTCCTGGTCAGGGTTAGGACTGGTCCAGTGGTTAGGACTCTGCACTTCCACTGCTGTGGGCCCGGGTTCAATTCCTGGTCAGGGAACTAAGATCCGGAAGCCCATGGCATGGACAAAAAAAACAAAAAAAAAAAAAAGAGGAAAATGAATAGGGGGCAGAAATGCAAAGAAATGAGGTAATTGAGAAAGTCAAAGTTAGCGAACCAAGTCAGAGAGTTCTCACATTGAAGGTTCTGACTGTGTGACATGGTGGGGTCATGTCAGTGTGGTAAATAAAATGCTTTATTTACTGTGGCTTCATTGCTTAACAGTGTCCATCAGCTATTTGTCATCAGACAAAAGAATAATGACATATTAATGTTTCATCATAAAATTATTCATTTCTGACTGGGTTAGAAATGACCTTATGACTACTGGGGGCAAAAGTTAGTTGGTTATCTACTTAGATAACTGGAAATCATTCAAGTCTCTGTCATTTACTGAAACATACCCTTGACGCTATTGTAAAGATTCTGTGAATGGAGGTATGGGAAGGACACAGTCTCATTACAGATTATTGCATGAACTTAATCGCAATAAATATTTACAGAGTGTATTTAATTTTAGAAATATGCAATCGTACTCCCAGTATAGTATGAGGGATTGGAATTAAGCTTTTAAATCCCACCATTGGCATAGAGACAACTATAGATCAATGGAACAGAATATAGAGCCCAGAAATAAACATGTGCACATATGGTGAATTTGCTTACACCAAAGGTGTCAAGAATACACAATGAGGACTGGATTGTCTATTCAATAAATGGCGTTGGGGAACAGAAAGACACAAAAGAGCAAAACTTTAACCCTATCTTACACGATACACAAAAATCAACTCAAAATGGACGAAAGATTTGAACACATCACCTGGAACTATAAAACTTCTAGAAGAAAACATAGGGTGAAAGCTCCTTTTCATTTGCCTTGGCATTGATTTTTTTGGGTTTGACACAAAAAGCAAAGATAATAAAAGCAAAAATAAACAAGTGGGAGTACATCAATCGAAAAAGCTTCTGCATAGCAAAGGAAACCATCAACAAAATGAAATGGGAATATACAGAATGGCAGGAAATATTTGAAAATCATACATCTGATAAGGGGTTAATATCTAAAATATATAAAGAACTCATACAACTTAATAGCAAAATAAATAATTTAAAAATGAGCAATGGAACTGTATAGACATATTTTCCAAAGAATACATAAAAATGGGCAACAAGTACATGGAAATGTGTTCAACATTACTAAATATGCAAAGCAAGGCCATAATGAAATATCACCTCACACGTTAGAATGGCAGTCATCAAAAAACAAGGGATAACAGTGTTAGGTTGTTGAGAAATGTGAACCCTTGTCTACCGATTCTGTGAATGTAAATTAGTGCAGCTACTGTGGAAAAAAGTAGAGAGTTTCCACAAAAAATTAAAAATGGAACTACCCTACTATCCAGCAATTCCACATATGGGTATAATTCTAAAGGAAATGAAAACAGGATTTTGAAATGATATGTGCTCTCCCACGTTCATTACAGCATTTTTCACAATTCCCAAGATACGGAGACAACCTAAGTGTCCATCAGTGGACGAATGGATAAAGAAGATGTGATATATATAGGGAGCCCATATATATATGAATACTACATAGCCATGAGAAAGAAGGAGCTCTTGCCATTTGTGACAACAGAGAGTATAAATGTTATTGGGGTTAAGAGGGGCAGTGGAAGAAATAAGGAGAGTTTGGTGAAAGGGAACAAACTTTCAGGTATAAAATGAATAACGTCTGAGCATCTAATGTAAAATACAATGAGTATAGTGGATAACACTGTATTTTATAATTGATATATGCGGAGAGAGTATTACTTAAATGTTTTCTCTGTCTCACACACACAAGATGAATATATGAGGTGATGTCTTAATTAAATAGATGGGGGGGATTGTTTTCAATGTATCCATATGTCAAATCAGCACGATGTACACATTGTTATCTTATAGTTTTATATTATAACTCAGTATATCTGATTAAAAAATAAAATAACAAAATGAAACCATAAATAAGTCAACCCACCAGACATGTCTTTTTTTTTTCTTTCTTTTTAATCTTTTGGCTGTGCAGCATGTGGGAGGATCCCAGTTGCCAGGCCAGGGATTGAACCCTCACCCCCTTCACTGGAAGTGCTGAGTCTTAACCACTAGACCACCAGGGAAGTCCCCAGACATGTCTTTCTTTATCAAACTAACAAATATCACATCTATTTGACACTTCCTACTTTTAAATTATCTGACAGATTTGTAGGAAGACCCTGATTTGTAGAAAGGGAGTTATATGGATTATTCACTGAAATGACGAATCCAAACTTATTCCAAATCTTTCAGAGATTTGTATTCCCCAACTCATTTTATGGTACTAGCGTAGCATTCTCATAAAACTTATTAAATTTAGCTGCACTTCCAGAATGTAGAACAAGTTAAAAGCATCCCAGTAATTCAAGAATCGTTTAGTATTAGAAAATACATTAATAGCATTCAATATACTAATGAATTATAAAATGTTTATCTTAATAAATGCAGAAAAATAGATCTATTCACATTAGAAAACAACACCACAACTATGCAGAAAAAATATATATATCATTAATTAGTCAAAATGTATCAAAGAAAACACTACAATAAACCAGCATTTTAGTAATAAAATCAGAGATTTTGGTTTAAAATTAGCAAGCAAAAAAAAAAAATTAACAAGTAAACAAGGTTCTCATTATTAGTGCTTATATTAAATATACTGGACATTCTAGCTGGTGCTATGACACAGACAATAAAGAATTAAAATAACTGGAAAACGATTTACAGACCTTTAATTTATATCAAAATGTACGATTATCTACATAGAAGAATTTCAAAAAATTACGTCATGAATATCTGGCATATTTACACTTCCTCAAGTTTGCCATATTTAAGATTAGTATCCGGAAATAAATTACAATTCTACAAATGAGAATCATAAAGGCATGAAGGAAATTTTTTAAAATGTTTGCCTTATAACCAAGAAAAATTTACAAATACTCAGGATAAAATGAACAAAATGTTTCCTTACAGAATTTGCACTGCTGCCCCTACCATCCTGGGAAAGATTTGTCATCCTAATTCATGGCCTGGATGCCTAATGGCGATCAGCTGCAGAACGCATCCCTACCACCCTTACGTTTGGCCCCTTTTAAGAGGGTCGAGTCACTGCTCTGGCCGTGGACAGGGAGGAGTCATTTCCTGGCGCCCTTTGAGGTGGACCCTGGCCTTTTTTCCTGGAAACTGGGAACTGCAGGATCCAGCGTGCCCTGCGTTGAAGGCTGCGTCGCTGAGCCAGTGAAGGCGCGGAAAAAGGGATTTCCGTTTGGGCACAACTCGTAGGGGACGGGACTTCCGTCCCCCTCCCCAAGGCGGCCATTTTTTTTCCTTTTCTTTTTTTTTTTTTTTTGCGGTACGCGGGCCTCTCACTGTTGTGGCCTCTCCCGTTGCGGAGCACAGGCTCCGGACGCGCAGGCTCAGTGGGCATGGCTCAAGGGTCCAGCCGCTCCGCGACCTGTGGGATCTCCCCGGACCTCCCCTGCATCGGCAGGCGGTCTTTCAACCACTGCGCCACCAGGGAAGCCCCCAAGGTACCAGGGAAGCCCCCAAGGTGGGCATTTTAACTGCTCTGGTTCTGTTCAGCTCCGGAGCGCTGTGTCAGGACCGGAGTGACTGGAACGGGAGGTCCGGGAGGAGGCGCTGTCCCCAAGGCACAGAGGCGGATCTGAAGTTCGGCGACGCCGCCTGGGGTGCCTGGCGCAAGGCCCGTGAGACGGACCGCCATGCCCGCCTCCCCCAGACTCTTCCGCCGCTCCCGGCCCCGCTCCGCCCACAGTCCGATGGCGGCGGCGTTGAGGTACCCGCCTTAGGTAAACGCTCGTTCCCCGGGCCCTCACACCCCTCACTCCACCAGACATTAAAACCCCGAGTGTGGGGCGCCTGCTCACATGCCCGCAGCCCAGGCCACGGTGCCCAGGACAGTGAAGCGGTCGTGGGTGGGGCCCTGTTTATGACAGCGTGATGGCGCGTGGGAGAGGTCACAGGCAGAGGTACCCGCAGATGCGAAGGCTTGGAAATCGGCCTGAGGCGGGAGGATTCAGGAAACCTAGGGTCAGCTTTCTGCTTACAGGGAACAGTGTTAGTGGAGTTAGACCTGGTGTAACCGACCCAGGATTGTACTTTATTGCGAGGATTCTAAAGGTCATGGGGTGTTTCGAATAAAGGAAGATAGTATCTCCCGTCAGATGTTAGAGCATTCCCAAGAGCCGTTTAAAGGAAGAACAGGGTGGAGAGGGTTGATGAGGACATTGAGGTCCTAGGAGGTTGAATCTTTGTTCAGGGTCCCACAGCTGGTAAGAGGCAACACTGAGCATTGAGGCCCAGAAGTTAGTCAGCCAGCCTGAGGTCACCTGGCTCCAAGGCCAGGCAGGAGTACATACAGTTAGCCCCTCAAATCCCACCATGGACGCATTCCTTTAGGACCTGCCTCTTCACTCAGGTTCTCACGGTTAGAGAAGTGCCTATGGAACCTGCACAGGGAAGTAGAGGGTGTCCCATTGCCTCACCAGCCCTGCTTTCATCCCTATGTTCCCTGGAATTGTGGTGTCCTGAGATGCTTGATGCCATTTTTTCCCCCTCCTTGAGTCTGGGCATGCAGAAAAACTCCAGGCCCAGTGTCCCAAGTCCATGCTACAATTATATGGAGGTGTTCCCATTTCTGGAAACCATTGTAAACAGGTGTGTATGGTTAACCCAAGACATGGTACCAGGATGTGCAAATGCTTAGAGGTAAAATTGAGCTCAGGAATATTCAGGAACCACAGGTATCCTCTCTTTACAGGTAGGAATAAATAGTAGGTGGTTTGGAGTCAGGAGGGGAACAACTGCCTGAGATGTCAGGTGTGTGTTCTAGAGGTTTGGCTCACGGTAGGGAGGTGATGTGACCAAGGCCTTAACAGGCTTCATTTGGGTTTAGAGTGGAAAACAGACTGTGGGCTTGAGAGAGGAAGCAGGAACATCATTGTGGAGGCTACTGTCATAGTCCAGGTGAGGGTTAATGGAGCAGGGGCGTGCCTTAGGAAATGTGGTTGTATTCTGGCTTCATGTTTTTAAAGGGGACAGCTAGATTTCTAACATGGGTGGTGAGGGAGTGAAACGCAGGGATCAATGATGACCCCTGGCTTTGCAGCTGTAGGGTTGGAAGCTGCATCAGTTGAGATGAGCAAGTTGGTAGTAGGTGTAATATTCACTGGGTTTAGCAGGAGCTTTTTTTGGACCATGTTAAGAGTCTGAGATATTTCAGACACCACTGAATAAAGGCATCAAATGAACATCTAACATACAGGTTTGGAATTCTTGGGAGTGATTCAGGTTAGAGACATCCAAAATGTAACTAGAGTGTGGACCAAGGTGAATGACCTGTGGCTCACATTAAGAGAGGCAAGCTTCGGGTTGTGGTGGCAAAGCTTTTAGGGGGAGATGTGTGGAGGGTGGGGTCAGAGGATTGGGTCTCATGCTTGTGTACCTGGGTGATGGTGTCAGCCTTCATAAATGTAGGTAAATGGCCATGAAGATTTGGTGTATGAGACAAGAAAGTCTGGCAGGTGGCCAGAGCTTCCAAGAGAAGAGTGGACATGAGATGGATGTAGAAGCAAGGGTAATTCATACATATGACACTCAGGCCAGATCTGGTGCTTATTCACCACTATATAGGGTCACCAAGATTTGTGAGGACTTTGGTAGGGTCTGGGGTGTTTCATTCAACCTGGTATATATGGCCATGAGCAAATAAGGTCATCTGTGAGAATCACTATGCTTGGGGAGGGTGAGTAATGGGGCTGGAGTATGAATGAAGGTAAGGGAGCAGAGAAGTGTTGTCATTGCCGAGGGACAGGAAGGGCAGCACAGAAGTAGCATGGGACTGTGAGTATCTGAGATCCACACGTGGTTCTATTCCTTAAATTTGAGGCAAGGATCAGAGTCATGCAGTAAGGCATTTATAGATGATTTCTGATGCTGCCATTGGGAATTGTGGGAGGTCTGTGGTCATATTGGGTCCTGCTTGACTTTACCAGTTGTACTGTGGATGCTGTCTGCCGAGTTGTGGTGTAAGGCCTAAACCCAATATGATGTGCTTCCTTCACGCTTGGTGAAACCTGGGTGCCCTCAAATGGCCTGAGTGCAAGTTCCTCTCCCCACAGTGTTCCTTCAGATAACGTCTCCTAGCCTAACAACCATTTTTACAAAGCAAACCAGGAGCTTCTTTGTATCGGGTATCAGTTCCCTACCAGCCCTCAGAATTGTTCAGATAAGACAATCACATCCTCCTTGGAACATCCCAACCCCTTCATCCTAGAAAGGTTCCATCCCACAGCCCCTGTGTGTGTTGTTTTTGCCCATGTACGCCTTTGTGGTGAGTGGTGTCCTATTCTCAGATGTGTGAATTTATGTGATTAAGAAACTGCTGTCAGTCTCATCGGTCCAGTCTCAGGTGTCATGTGTTAGGCCACCATCATAGCCCTGTGGTGGGGTTAGGAGGAACTGATTTAAATACAAGTAACATGGGGAGGGGAGGGAGATGGCTATGGTGTGGGAGAGTGAGGTGTTGGTGGCCATGGTCATGTGTGGCTGTGGGATACTGAGACTGAGGGATGTACAGTTTAAGGAGTGATGTGTGCTTGAAGAGGGAACATGTCTGATGGTTCCAGGGCACTGCATTGATAATTTCAGGACGATGGCCACACCAGGGGAATTGCTTGTCAGGAGGGGGTGGATCCCTTTATGCCAGGACTGTAGCTGAGCTATATGTTCATCCACCTGTCTCTTCTTCCTGGTTGTTGTACCTAGTGAGCAGTGGGCCCGTGGGGAGAAAACCACACCATGGCGTCAGGGCCTGATTGATCCTCTGATTTGGGAAGCTTGGGTGATGGATAGTCATAGGATAGATGTGTGGGGAAATAGATTGTGACTTCTCAGAAGTGGACTGTTTGTGGTTTTATCTGTCACCATCATGGCAGGTCAGTGTGAACTTTGAAGATGTAGCTGTGACCTTTTCCTGGGAGGAATGGGGTCTCCTTGATGAGGCTCAAAGATACCTGTACCATGATATGATGCTGGAGAACTTGGCACTTATAACCTCCCTGGATAAGAACCTAAAATCTTTCCCCATGTCCTGAACTAGTCTCTGCCCTTTCCTTTTCCCCAGAGACAAGTCTGTCCTTTTCACGTCGGGACCATTGTCACTGCTTTTTTCCCCCAATTCCCTAAGTTGTTGCTATGGTTGGTTGGGCTGAGATGTTTGCACTGCCATCTGTTCTCCTTGAATAGGCCCCATATCTGCTTCTCTACAGCCTTCCCTGGAAGGATCCAGGGTCAGGAATCTTCCATTCAGCCTAATGTATCCCACCATACTTGCCCTCTTCCTTCTGGGTGATGTTGTCTAGATGCATGTCATCCTTGCGCCTCAGATTCTACTTCCTTCTTTTCACTGACATTTCCTCATGACTGCCTGTGCTGGGAATTAATTCTCTGATGTAGACCATGGACTTCTTGCAAGACCCCTTTCCAAAGTTCTCTTAATAGTATTTAGATGTTTTTCTCTGGCCTATGATGTGATGAGTATGGGTCAGCTGCTCATAGGTGGTATCTTTCCCCTCTTATTTTCATCAACCAGGTCCCATACACTTGTTCATTTTGGAAGTGGGGTGGAGAGCCCTTGTTTGTCCACAGGATGGATATGAATTCAGACTCAGCCAAATGGGCTCAAAGGGCTGCTGTACAGTAGCACTATGGGAGTGTATGATAGTCCTGTGTTCAAGTGATACCAGAAATTTGTGCTGTTTGACTAGTGTTTTGATGCTACTTCCAGTGGTCACACCTTATTTTTGCTTTTTCTGCCCCATTCTTAACAGTGCTGACTTGTCAATTCTGCACTGTGATTCTTCCACTTTTATTCCAGCCTGTGGCTAATCCTCACGTCTCTAAACTCCCTGTATCACCCACTTTTCTCACTGCTTTATCTGTGCATTCTCTAACGTTGGCCCATATATTTTCTATAATCAAACATGTACCCATTCTTAAAATGTTCCTGACCAACAGCTGTTCTGTTGCAGTCCCGTTTTCTTGGGCCTGGAAATACCCATCTACATTGCAGTCATGTGTTAACAGCAGACAAGGTCCTGCTGAAAGTTGTTTGTAACTAATTTTTTAACCGTCAACTTTAATTTTTCACCCTGCCTCTCCTCCCTATGACACATCACATGGTTGTGTCTTTTCTCTCATGTGGTCTTCCCCCATCCTGTGGCCTTTATAGCCCAGTATTGCTAACAGCCATGTCATCAACTTGAACCCAACTCTGTGTTCTTGTAAATAATCACACAAACTCATTCATGTGTTTGTCAGACACACACTGGTGTGTGGGCTCCCCCCTCCCACGGAAATCAACATGTACTTCGCCAACATTTCTTGCTTTTAGGTTGTTGCCATGAAGTGGAGAATGAGAAGGCTTCTTTTGAGCAGTGTACTTCTGTTCAAAGAGTGTCACAGATCAGGAGTCCCAAGGCAGATCTGTCCTTCAGAAAGGCCCACCCTTGTGAAATATGTGTCCAGATATTGAGAGAATTTTTGTACTTGAATAAATATCAAGGAACACATTCAAAGCAGAAATTACATAGGTGTGAGACATGTGGGAAACAATTGTATGTAAGCATAAACCTTCATCAGCATCAGAGGCAGTGCATCGGGGAGAAACCCTTCAGAAGAGAGGTGGACAGAGCCTCATTTGTGAAGAACTACAAGTACCATGTGTCAAGGAAGCCATTAGTCTTCAGGGTGGTTGGGAAGGACTTCTTGGCCAGTTCTCAGTTTCTCCAGCAATGGGCTACTCACACCTGGGAGAGGTCAAACAGCAGAGCCGAGTGTGGGATGGCCTTTCAGAGGGGAAAAACTTATCATAACTGGGAAGAATGCACAAAAGCTTTCAGTCCCAAACACACACTTGTTCAGCACCAGAGACTCCTCACTAGAGAAAGATGTTTTATGTGTAATCAGTGTGAGAGAAGCTGTAACGTCAGTCAGCATCAGAAAGTTTACAATGGAGAAAGAACTTTTGAACCTGGGGAACATGGGATATTATTTAACAGAAAGTCCAACCTCATTGAACACCAGAGAAGTAACACTAGAGATAGGCCTTATGAATGTACAGAATATGGGAAATCATTTACTAAGTGCTCCAACCTCATTGAACACCAGAGAAATAACACTAGAGATAGGCCTTATGAATGTACAGAATGTGGGAAATCATTTACTCAGTGCTCCAACCTCTTTACACACAAGAGAGTTCACATGAAACAAAAGCCATATGAATGTGATGAATATGCAAAATCGTTTAGCCAAAGCTCTACCCTCCTTCAACATCAGAGAATTCACACTAGGGAAAGGCCTTATGAGTGCAATGAATGTGGTAGAACTTTTACACAAAACTCTGTGCTCCTTCAGCATCAGAGACTTCACACTGGATCAAGGCCTTATGAATGCACTGAATGTGGAAAATCCTTTGCTGTAAACTCCAGACTCATTAAACATAGGAGAGTTCATACTGGAGAAAGGCCTTATAAATGCAGTGAATGTGGAAAAACATTTTGCCAAAGCTCTTCATTCCTCCGACATCAGAGAGTTCACACTGGAGAAAGGCCTTATAAGTGTGGGGAGTGTGGAAAATCATTTAGGCAAAAGTCCAACCTTATTCAACATTGGAGAGTCCATACTAGAGAAAGACCTTATAAGTGTGGGAAATATGGGAAATTACTTAGCAACAAGTCCCATCTCATTGAACACCAGAGAGTTCACACTGGTGAAAGGCCATATGAGTGTGGGGAATGGAGGAAATTCTTTAGCAAGAAATCCTACCTCATTATACATCAGAGAGTTCACACCAGGGAAAGGCCATATAAATGCAACGAATGTGGGAACTCATTTAGCCAAAACTCTACACTCCTTCAACATCAGAGAATTCACACTGGTTCAAGGCCTTATGAGTGCACTGAATGTGGAAAATCCTTTGCTGATAATTCAGCCTTCATTAAACACAGGAGAATTCACACTGGAGAAAGGCCTTATGAGTGCAGTGAGTGTGGGAAAGCATTTGCCCAAAGTTCTTCAGTCCTTCGACATCAGAGAGTTCACTGGAGAAAACTCATAAAAGTAAAGAAAATTTGGGAAGTTGGTTAGCCCAAGCTCTGTTTTTCAACATCAGAGAACTCACACTGGATCAAAGCCATATAAGTGCTGTGAATGTGGGAAATCCTTTGCTAAAAACTCCAGGTTCATTAAACACAGGAGTGTCCGCACTGCAGAAAGTCTGTATGTTGTAGGAAATGTTGGAAATCCTTTACCTAAAACTACAGTCTCATAAAACACCATAATGTTCACATTGGTTAATGGGCTTATGGATGTGATAACTGTGGGAAACCTTTAGCCAAACTGTAGCCTCATTTCACACTGGAGAGTTCACAGGCTTCAGTCTTATTTCATTGGATACCACAAAGTTCACTTCAGAAAAAGAGTAGTTGTGCAGGGATGGATTGTTCAGTATAACACTGGGGAGATCCCTTATGAGGGTGCTATCTGCCAATATACCCAATAAACCACTTAAATTCCAGGTTTATGGGAGCTTCAGTGCATTTCTTAACCTGCCCAGGGCCCTTACCAGGTTTACATCATTGCCAGTTCCATAGCAAAAGCCATTTCACCACTACTATGTGGCAGGTGCTCATGATGTGCATCATTGAACCACCCCACCGAGTCCAGGGAAGGAGACCTTGATGTTGTCCTGTTTGTGGGAGTCTTTATAATCCTGAGCACTCATTCCTTTCTAATTTGTTTGATGGGTTACCTCACTGATCTGACCAATTTTTGGCCTAGAGGACTCTGCTGGTGACTTGCAACCGGGACTACTTTTTTCAGGGACGTTGTTGGTCTCACGTGACTGCTGTGATGGGATTTTCCTGTGCTTCATGTCTCCAGTCCAAGAATAGCCTTCTTCCCATTGTACTGGTTGGTGTGAAAATGGAAGCCTTACTGTTTAAGCTCCTTTAATCTTGGGATTCTGTACACTGTGGTGATTTGAAAACAACTGAGTTGTGACAACAGGGCTGAAGAGCTTTCTTGTGGGATCTCAAATTCTGTGCGCCTCAGAGGGAACAATATGATGTAAAGTATACTTCTCTCTAGTTTTGTCCTAGTTGGCATTGCTGCCCAAGGCCTCCAAGAAAGGACTGCAGGGATGTAATCCTTATCTGTAACCTGGATGCGTTGGTATTTTTTTGGTTCAGAGGTCAGTCTGTAGAGGGGCTGTTGTGATAACCTTTGGTGCTTCCTAAAGCAAGAAGAAATTGTCTTGTTCCCAGGGAGTATTGCATTGTGTCCAGGTGGTAAGGGAAATCTGTTTCCCAGGTCTTGCATTGGAGCCATGTACCCTCATGTCCAGAATTCCAAATAGTGGCAGCATAGGTTATATGATTTATGGGCAGGGAAATCATTTGTTACAGGAACACTGGTTTTGTAGGGAGGGGAAGAGACTGCCACAAGATTGTTGGAATGTGTCTGTTTTGAACGGACCTCCACAATGTTCCAGTCCCTATAGCTATGAAGGATGAGCAGGTGCAGAAATTCTCATGGCCTCCAGAACTGTGTATTTTGTGTAGGGAGGCTGTTGCGAGAGGAAAAATTTATAAATGTTCTGTGGATTCCTGTAGCATGTGTGCGTGTTCACCTCAAATCTCTTGCTGTGTAGGAAAATGAGGATGGTGAAGATGAGTTGTGCCCTTTGTAACCCAGCCTTCATTCCCATTGAATTTGGTGGAAATTGCCTTGTTGCTTCTGATATTTGCCACCACCAAGGCAAGGTATCCCTCCCAGACATGAGGAAAGAGTTGTGGAATCAGTAGAGGATTGCCAAACTAATTTTCCAGAATTGTAGGAAATCTAGCTTTCTGTTTTGAATCATATTTTCAGAGCTTTAGTAAGGTATAAGTGACATACAACAAACTGATTATATTTAAACTTAACATTTTGACAAGTTTTGACATTCATGTAAATCCATAAAAGCACCACCACAATCATAATAATGAGCCTCTCCATCATCCTCTGTTTTACTTCATGCCCTTTAATAATGTCTCCTTCTGTACTATCTCTGCTCTCCAGGCAAGCATTTGTTTACTTTCCATTATAATAGATTAGCTTCCATTTTAGAATTGTATATGATTCTACTCATAAAGTGTTTACACTTTTTTTCCTTTGAGTAGCCTCATGTGGCTTACTCATTTTGATAGTCATCAATGGTGCTTAAATGAGTAGTTGTTTTTTTTTTTGTATTGCTTAGAAGTATGACAGTTTGTGGGTGTACCACTATTTGTTTATTCTTTTGTCTTTTTATGCATATTTGAGTTCTTTCCAGTTTCTGATTGTTGCAAATAAACATGCTAAGATATTTGAATCTAGTTCTTCACATACATGTTTCATTTATCTTGTGTTAATTTGGCTGTGGGGGGTAGGGTGGAGGTGGAGGCGGGTGCAATGCCTGAGTTACAGGGTAAGTGGGTAGCTAACTTTTTAAGAAATTGCAAATTGTGATTTTTTGTATTCCTGCTAGTAGTGTATGAGACATACAGTTTTTCCATATCCTTGCCAGTAGTGCGTATGGTTAGCCATTGAAAATGTTAACCTTTTTTTTTTTTTTTTTTACATCTTTATTGGAGTATAATTGCTTTACAATGGTATGTTCGTTTCAGCTTCACAACAAAATGAATCAGTTATATATATACATATGTTCCCATATCTCTTCCCGCTTGCGTCTCCCTCCCTTCCACCCTCCCTATCCCACCCCTCCAGGCGGTCACAAAGCACCGAGCTGATCTCCCTGTGCTATGCGGCTGCTTCCCACTAGCTATCTACCTTACGTTTGGTAGTGTATATATGTCCATGCCTCTCTCTCGCTTTGTCACCGTTTACCCTTCCCCCTCCCCATAGCCTCAAGTCCATTCTCTAGTAAGTCTGTGTCTTTATTCCTGTTTCACCCCTAGGTTTTTCATGACATTTTTTTTTCTTAAATTCCGTATATATGTGTTAGCATACGGTATTTGTCTCTCTCTTTCTGACTTACTTCACTCTGTATGACAGACTAGAGGTCTATCCACCTCATTACAAATAGCTCAATTTCGTTTCTTTTTATGGCTGAGTAATATTCCATTGTATATATGTGCCACATCTTCTTTATCCATTCATCCAATGATGGACACTTAGGTTGTTTCCATCTCTGGGCTATTGTAAATAGAGCTGCAATGAACATTTTGGTACATGACTCTTTTTGAATTATGGTTTTCTCAGGCTATATGCCCAGTAGTGGGATTGCTGGGTCATATGGTAGTTCTATTTGTAGTTTTTAAAGAACCTCCATACTGTTCTCCACAGTGGCTGTATCAATTTACATTCCCACCAACAGTGTAAGAGGGTTCCCTTTTCTCCACACCCTCTCCAGCATTTATTGTTTCTAGATTTTTTGATGATGGTCATTCTGACTGGTGTGAGATGATATCTCATTGTAGTTTTGATTTGCATTTCTCTAATGATTAGTGATGTTGAGCATTCTTTCATGTGTTTGTTGGCACTCTGTATATCTTCTTTGGAGAAATGTCTATTTAGGTCTTCTGCCCATTTTTGGATTGGGTTGTTTGTTTTTTTGTTATTAAGCTGCATGAGCTGCTTATAAATTTTGGAGATTAATCCTTTGTCAGTTGCTTCATTTGCAAATATTTTCTCCCATTCTGAGGGTTGTCTTTTGGTCTTCTTTATGGTTTCCTTTGCTGCGCAAAAGCTTTTAAGTTTCATTAGGTCCCATTTGTTTACTTTTGTTTTTATTTCCATTTGTCTAGGAGGTGGGTCAAAAAGGACCTTGCTGTGATTTATGCCATAGAGTGTCCTGCCTATGTTTTCCTCTAAGAGTTTGATAGTTTCTGGCCTTACATTTAGGTCTTTAATCCATTTTGAGCTTATTTTTGTGTATGGTGTTAGGGAGTGATCTAATCTCATACTTTTACATGTAACTGTCCAGTTTTCCCAGCACCACTTATTGAAGAGGCTGTCCTTTCTCCACTGTACATTCCTGCCTCCTTTGTCAAAGATAAGGTGACCATATGTGCCTGGGTTTATCTCTGGGCTTTCTATCCTGTTCCATTGATCTATATTTCTGTTTTTGTGCCAATACCATACTGTCTTGATTACTGTAGCTTTGTAGTATGGTCTGAAGTCAGGAAGCCTGATTCCTCCAGCTCCGTTTTTCATTCTCAAGATTGCTTTGGCTATTCGGGGTCTTTTGTGTTTCCATACAAATTGTGAAATTTTTTGTTCTAGTTCTCTGAAAAATGCCAGTGGTAGTTTGATAGGGATTGCATTGAATCTGTAGATTGCTTTGGGTAGTAGAGTCATTTTCACAATGTTGATTCTTCCAATCCAAGAACATGGTATATCTCTCCATCTATTTGTATCATCTTTAATTTCTTTCATCAGTGTCTTATAATTTTCTGCATACAGGTCTTTTGTCTCCTTAGGTAGGTTTATTCCTAGATATTTTATTCTTTTTGTTGCAATGGTAAATGGGAGTGTTTTCTTGATTTCACTTTCAGATTTTTCATCCTTAGTGTATAGGAATGCCAGAGATTTCTGTGCATTAATTTTGTATCCTGCTACTTTACCAAATTCATTGATTAGCTCTAGTAGTTTTCTGGTAGCATCTTTAGGATTCTCTATGTACAGTATCATGTCATCTGCAAAGAGTGATAGCTTTACTTCTTCTTTTCCGATTTGGATTCCTTTTATTTCCTTTTCTTCTCTGATTGCTGTGGCTAAAACTTCCAAAACTATGTTGAATAAGAGTGGTGAGAGTGGGCAACCTTGTCTTGTTCCTGATCTTAGTGGAAATGCTTTCAGTTTCTCACCATTGAGGACGATGTTGGCTGTGGGTTTGTCATATATGGCCTTTATTATGTTGAGGAAAGTTCCCTCTATGCCTACTTTCTGCAGGGTTTTTATCATAAATCGGTGTTGAATTTTGTCAAAAGATTTCTCTGCATATATTGAGATGATCATATGGTTTTTCTCCTTCAATTTGTTAATATGGTGTTTCATGTTGATTGATTTGCGTATATTGAAGAACCCTTGCATTCCTGGAATAAACTCCACTTGATCATGGTGTATGATCCATTTAATGTGCTGTTGGATTCTGTTTGCTAGTATTTTGTTGAAGATTTTTGCATCTATGTTCATCAGTGATATTGGCCTGTAGTTTTCTTTCTTTGTGACATCCTTGTCTGGTTTTGGTATCAGGGTGATGGTGGCCTCGTAGAATGAGTTGGGGAGTGTTCCTCCCTCTGCTATATTTTGGAAGAGTTTGAGAAGGATAGGTGATAGCTCTTCTCTAAATGTTTGATAGAATTCACCTGTGAAGCCATCTGGTCCTGGGCTTTTGCTTGTTGGAAGATTTTTAATCATAGTTTCAATTTCAGTGCTTGTGATTGGTCTGTTCATATTTTCTATTTCTTCCTGATTCAGTCTTGGCAGGTTGTGCCTTTCTAATAATTTGTCCATTTCTTCCATGTTGTCCATTTTATTGACATAGAGTTGCTTGTAGTAATCTCTCATGATTTTTTGTATTTCTGCAGTGTCAGTTGTTACTTCTCCTTTTTCATTTCTAATTCTATTGATTTGAGTCTTCTCCCTTTTTTTTTTTTTTTGATGAGTCTGGCTAATGGTTTATCAATTTTGTTTATCCTTTCAAAGAATCAGCTTTTAGTTTTATTGATCTTTGCTATCATTTCCTTCATTTCTTTTTCATTTATTTCTGATCTGATTTTTATGATTTCTTTCCTTCTGCTAACTTTGGGGTTTTTTTTGTTCTTCTTTCTCTAATTACTTTAGGTGCAAGGTTAAGCTGTTTATTCGAGATGTTTCCTGTTTCTTAAGGTAGGATTGTATTGCTATAAACTTCCCTCTTAGAACTGCTTTTGCTGCATCCCAGGATTTTGAGTCATCGTGTCTCCATTGTCATTTGTTTCTAGGTAATTTTTGATTTCCTCTTTGATTTCTTCAGTGATCACTTCATTATTAAGTAGTGTATTGTTTAGCCTCCATGTGTTTGTATTTTTTTACAGATCTTTTCCTGTAATTGATATCTAGTGTCATAGCATTGTTGTCGGAAAAGATACTTGATACAATTTCAATTTTCTTAAATTTACCAAGGCTTGATTTGTGACCCAAGATATGATCTATCCTGGAGAATGTTCCATGAGCACTTGAGAAAAATGTGTATTCTGTTGTTTTTGGATGGAATGTCCTATAAATATCAATTAAGTCCATCTCGTTTAATGTATCATTTAAAGCTTGTGTTTCCTTATTTATTTTCATTTTGGATGATCTGTCCATTGGTGAAAGTAGGGTGTTAAAGTCCCCTACTATGAATGTGTTACTGTCGATTTCCCCTTTTATGGCTGTCAGTATTTGCCTTATGTATTGAGGTGCTCCTATGCTGGGTGCATAAATATTTACAATTGTTATGTCTTCTTCTTGGATCGATCCCTTGATCATTATGTAGTGTCTTTCTTTGTCTCTTCTAATAGTCTTTGTTTTAAAGTCTATTTTGTCTGATATGAGAATTGCTACTCCAGCTTTCTTTTGGTTTCCATTTGCATGAAATACCTTTTTCCATCCCCTTACTTTCAGTCTGTATGTGTCTCTAGGTCTGAAGTGGGTCTCTTGTAGACAGCAAATATATGCGTCTTGTTTTTGTATCCATTCAGCCAATCTGTGTCTTTTGGTGGGAGCATTTAGTCCATTTACATTTAAGGTAATTATCGATATGTGTGTTCCCATTACCATTTTCTTAATTGTTTTGGGTTTGTTATTGTAGGTCTTTTCCTTCTTTTGTGTTTCTTGCCTAGAGAAATTCCTTTAGCAGTTGTTGTAGAGCTGGTTTGGTGGTGCTGAACTCTCTCAGCTTTTGCTTGTCTGTAAAGGTTTTAATTTCTCCATCAAATCTGAATGAGATCCTTGCTGGGTTGAATAATATTGGTTGCAGGTTTTTCTCCTTCAACACTTTCAATATGTCCTGCCACTCCCTTCTGGCTTGCAGAGTTTCTGCTGAAAGATCAGCTGTTAACCTTATGGGGATTCCCTTGTGTGTTATTTGTTGTTTTTCCCTTGCTGCTTTTAATAAGTTTTCTTTGTATTTAATTTTTGACAGTTTGATTAATATGTGTCTTGGCGTATTTCTCCTTGGATTTATCCTGTATGGGACTCTCTGTGCTTCCTGGACTTGATTAACTATTTCTTTTCACATATTAGGGAAGTTTTCAACTATAATCTCTTCAAATATTTTCTCAGTCCCTTTCTTTTTCTCTTCTTCTTCTGGAACCCCTATAATTCGAATGTTGGTGCGTTTAATGTTGTCCCAGAGGTCTCTGAGACTGTCCTCAGTTCTTTTCATTCTTTTTTCTTTATTCTGCTCTGCAGTAGTTATTTCCACTATTTTATCTTCCAGGTCACTTATCCGTTCTTCTGCCTCAGTTATTCTGCTATTGATCCCATCTAGAGTATTTTTCATTTCATTTATTGTGTTGTTCATCATTGTTTGTTTCATCTTTAGTTCCTCTAGGTCCTTGTTAACTGATTCTTGCATTTTGTCCATTCTATTTCCAAGATTTTGGATCATCTTTACTATCATTATTCTGAATTCTTTTTCAGGTAGACTGCCTATTTCCTCTTCATTTGTTAGGTCTGGTGGGTTTTTATCTTGCTCCTTCATCTGCTGTGTGTATTTCTGTCTTTTCATTTTGCTTATCTTACTGTGTTTGGGGTCTCCTTTTTGCAGGCTGAAGGTTCGTAGTTCCTGTTGTTTTTGGTGTCTGTCCCCAGTGGCTAAGGTTGGTTCAGTGGGTTGTGTAGGCTTCCTGGTGGAGGGTACTAGGGCCTGTGTTCTGGTGGATGAGGCTGGATCTTGTCTTTCTGGTGGGCGGGTCCACGTCTGGTGGTGTGTTTTGGGGTGTCTATAGACTTATTATGATTTTGGGCAGCCTCTCTGCTAATGGGTGGGGTTGTGTTCCTGTCTTACTAGTTGTTTGGCATAGGATGTCCAGCACTGTAGCTTGCTGGTCGTTGAGTGAAGCTGGGTGTTGGTGTTGAGATGGAGATCTCTGGGAGATTTTCACCATTTGATATTACGTGGAGCTGGGAGGTCTCTTGTGGACCAGTGTCCTGAAGCTGGCTCTCCCACCTCAGAGGCACAGCACTAGCTCCTGGCTGCAGCACCAAGAGCCTTTCATCCACAGGGCTCCTTAATTTGGGATGATTCGTTGTCTATTCATGTATTCCACAGATGCAGGGTACATCAAGTTGATTGTGGAGCTTTAATCCGCTGCTTCTGAGGCTGCTGGGAGAGATTTCCCTTTCTCTTCTTTGTTCTCACAGCTCCCAGGGGCTCAGCTTTGGATTTGGCCCTGCCTGTGCGTGTAGGTTGCCGGAGGGCGTCTGTTCTTTGCTCAGACAGGACGAGGTTAAAGGATCCGCTGATTCGGAGGCTCTGGCTCACTCAGGCCGGGGGGTAGGGAGGGTCACGGAGTGCGGGGCGGGCCTGCGGCGGCAGAGGCCGGCCTGACGTTGCTAGCCTGAGGCGCGCCGTGCATTCTCCCGGGGGAGTTGTCCCTGGACCTCGGGACCCTGGCAGTGGCGGGTTGCACAGGCTCCCTGGAAGGGTGTGTGGATAGTGACCTGTGTTCGCACACAGGCTTCTTGGTGGCGGCAGCAGCGGCCTTAGCGTCTCATGTCTGTCTCTGGGCTCCGCACTTTTAGCCCCTCTCCTCGTGCATCAGGAAACAAAGAGGGAAGAAAAAGTCTCTTGCCTCTTTGGCAGGTCCAGCCTTTTCCCCGGACTCCCTCCCGGCTAGCCGCGGGGCAGTAACGCCCTGCAGGCTGTGTTCACGCCGCCAACCTCAGTCCTCTCCCGGCGCTCCGACAGAAGCCGGAGCCTCAGCTCACAGCCCCGCCCGGCGAGCAGACAAGCCTCTCGGCTGGTGAGTGCCGGTCGGCCCCGATCCTCTGCGCTGGAATCTCTCCGCTTTGCCGTCCGCATCCCTGTTGCTGTGTTCTCCTCCGCGGCTCCCAAGCTCCCCCATTCCGCCACCCGCAGTCTCCGCCCGCGAAGGGGCTTCCTAGTGTGTGGACACTTTTCCTCCTTCACAACTCCCTCCCGCTGGTGCAGGACCCGTCCCTATCCTTTTGTCTCTGTTTATTTTTTTCTTTTGCCCTAACCAGGTACGTGGGGTGTTCCTTGCCTTTGGGAGGTCTGAGGTCTTCTGCCAGCGTTCAGTAGGTGCTCCGTAGGAGTTGTTCCACGCGTAGATGTATTTCTGGTGTATCTGTGGGGAAGAAGGTGATCTCCGAGTCTTACTCTTCCGCCATCTTCCCGGAAGTGGGAAGCTGAAAATGTTAACCTTTTAAATAAGTCTGTAACTGTATCCCACTATGGTTTAGTTGCCTTTCCCTGATGTTGCATGATGTTGAGCATTTTTTCATTTGTTTACAGGCATACCTCAGAAATATGATGAGTTGGGTTTTAGACCACTGCAATAAAGCCAGTATCACAATAAAGCAAGTCACATGAAGTTTTTGATTTTCTAGTGCATGTAAAAGTAATGTTTATGCTATACTGTAGTCTGTTAGGTGTACAATAGCATTATGTCTAAAAAAAATACATACCTTAATTTAAAAATACTTTATTGCTAAAAATGTTGACTATCATCTGAACCTTTAGCTAGTTGTAAGGTTTTTGCAGTAGTAACATCAGAGATCACAGATCACCATAAGAAATATAATAATGATGATAATGTTTGCAGTATTGCAAGAATTACCAATATGTGACACAGACATGAAGCAAGCAAATGCTGTGGAAACATGGCACCAGTAGACTTGCTCAATATAGAGTTGCCAGAAACCTTCAATTAAAAACAAACAAACATCTGCAAAGTGCAGTAAAGCGGAGTGCAATAAAACAAAGTATGCCTGTATTTGCCAGTTTTATGTTGTTTTTGGTAAAATATCTATGCATATCTATTGCTTGTTTTTTAAAACGAAATTTGGGAGAATTTCCTGGTGGTCCAGTGGTTAGGACTGCACTTTCACTGCTGAGGGCCCAGGTTAGGTCAGGGAGCTAAGATCCCGCAATCTGCAGCCAAAAATAAATATATAAATAAAAAGAATTAAAAACAAAAAAAAGAATTTTGGCAGTTTCTCTCTCTCTCTCTCTCTCTCTCTCTCTCTCTCTCTTTCTCTCTCTCTCTTTTTTTAAGGAGACAGGCTTATTATTTTTAATTTTTTTATTTTTTTGTGGTACGCGGGCCTCTCACTGCTGTGGCCTCTCCCGTTGCGGAGCACAGGCTCTGGACGTGCAGGCTCAGCGGCCATGGCTCACGGGCCCAGCCGCTCCGCGGCATGTGGGATCCTCCCAAACTGGGGCACGAACCCGTGTCCCCTGCATCAGCAGGCGGACTCTCAACCACTGCGCCACCAGGGAAGCCCTTATCATTTATTTTTATTTTTTTCACCCAGTCTTAGTTGCAGCAGGTGGGCTTCTTAGTTGCAGCAGGTGGGCTCCTTTGTTGTGGCATGTGAACTCTTAGTTGCAGCATGCATGTGGGATCTAGTTCCCTGATCAGGTATTGAACCTGGGCTCCCCACATTGCGAGCACATAGTCTTATTTACTGAGACACCAGGGAAGTCCTAGCAGTTTCTCTTTTTTTCTAACAATTAAGAAGATAGTGAACAACAAAAACTTATGTTGGAACTTTATTCATTCTTCAGTAATGTGACTTCTTTGCTATAAAAATTATTGTTTTTGAATACGGGAGTATTTCATAAATATTTTGTGTACTGTACACAACATAGTGGCCACATACAGCATCTACTTTTTAAGTTTAATTGTTAACATTCTTTTTTTTTTTTTTTTTTTTTTGCGGTACGTGGGCCTCTCACTGCTATGGCCTCTCCCGTTGCGGAGCACAGGCTCCGGATGCACAGGCTCAGCGGCTATGGCTCACGGACCCAGCCGCTCTGCGGCATGTGGGATCTTCCCGGACCGGGGCACGAACTCGTGTCCCCGGCATCGGCAGGCGGACTCGCAACCACTGCACCACCAGGGAAGCCCTAATTGTTAACATTCTTGATCACTTCTTAGGTCTAGATATTCAGTGCTGTCAAGCCATGATTTGTAGATCTGAATAAATAGGCTTTGAGTGTTCTCATGTGGTTGGTCTTTATTTCCACAGGTCTTAGGACACATTCCACAAAATACGTGTAGTTAAAATTCTGTGTTATAAATTGATTTGAAATAGTTTTTGACTGTGATTATACAAGTATTTATTTCATACAGCATTTAGTTTGTTGTATTTCATTTTCTATTTTAGGTTATTGACATTTTAGCAACTAATGGATCCACTTAAGAAGATACCCTTGACTAACATCTTTCAAGGAGGCATTGTTATTCTAAATTGCATTTGGAAGCCTCATCACACCGTGTATAGAAAGTGGGCCATTTGTTAATCAGAATTTCCCCCCCTTCCCTCCCCTCTCCTCCTCTCCCCTCCTAGTATCACTTAGGGGGACTTGCTTCAGATAATTTATGAATAAGTTAAAACTTCCTCACTGGTCAATCTGCCTAAACCTTGCTCCTTTTCTTCTTATATCCCACCACCTTTCCTTTCTTTTCTTTTCCTCTTCAGTATTCTCCTAACCTGGCTCAAGTAGCTCAGTGTCCTTTTTTTTTTTTTTTTTTGCCAGGCAGCACCCTAACCAGGGATCAAACCCGAGCCCCCTGCAGTGGAAGTGCGGAGTCCTAACCACTGGACTGCCAAGGAATTCCTGCTCAATGTCCCTTGAATTTGTAATTTCCACATGGAGGAAACCCTCCTACATGGACATTCAACTTTGTTGTGTTCTAATCTCTGGCATTGAAGACTTCCTAAATCCCAGGTTGGAAAAGAAAGTTTATTAGAACATTCATTTCTGTGTACACACAGTCCAGAGATCAGTCACTTCTTTTGACTGAGTTGAGAAAAACAGGAATATCGGTTGAAAAATCTCTTAGACGTTTCCCGAAAAGGATTTGAAGATTAATGAAACTTTATGGAGTTTAAAGATTAAAAACAATACAACCGAAAACAAAAGTTTTGAAAAAGACACTGGAAAATGTAAGAAATTATACTAACCTAGTAAAGGAAAGAAATATTAGACTTCTAATGATTTTGATATAGTCAGCTCTTTACATTGCTAAACACAATCTTGCTCAAAGCTGTTTTCTCAAGGAAAAATTGAAAAAGTATAATTTTTAATAATGGCATTGAGTTCTAGGTTACCAGGTAAGAAGAAACAGGAAACTCTCAGAGCTTTTGCATAATTTCAAGTGTCTTTAAACATTTGGTTTATGTATATAGATATTTATAAATTATATTTTTGAAAGTTTCTACAGTATCCCTACCAGGATGACTTTTTTTTTTTTTTTCTGTACGCGAGCCTCTCACTGTTGTGGCCTCTCCCGTTGCGGAGCACAGGCTCCGGATGCGCAGGCTCAGCGGCCATGGCTCACGGGCCCAGCTGCTCCGCAGCATGTGGGATCTTCCCAGATCGGGGCACGAACCCGCATCCCCTGCATCGACAGGTGGACTCTCAACAACTGCACCACCAGGGAAGCCCCAGGATGACTTTTTTTTTTTAATGTACTACATTCATTTTGTACAATACAGTGGTTACAAGTAACCAGATCTATCTATACATACCAATATAGAGCCCCAAGATATATGTAATAAGTGAAAATACAGAATACAGACAGCTTGATATTTTGTATCAAGACCAGAAACACCAGAATAATATCATTGTTTAAAAACACCAGAACCCTAATGGGTTCCCATAAGGGAACCCATTTTTCCCTCATGACACTAGGTGGCCACGTGAAGGATGGATGGGTATATAGACTTGCGGTGCTGGCTGTCTCTGTAGAGAACAGGAGGGAACAGGACAGCGACAGCTGCTTAAAGGAACTTGGCTTACATCGCAATGTGTTATTTCTTTTTTTAAAAAAGGGGGGGAATATTCCTTCTGGGTGGCAGGGATGTGGACGTTTATTATCTGTCCTTTTTGGTTACTTTCCAACTTTTCGTCTGCAGTGAACTTCCTCTGCGCTCAACCACATGCTCTGCTCCAGCACTGGCACGAACACTGGCAGCTCTGGACACACTAAGGACAGCATGATCCTGAACTTGAAATATGACTACACGTGATTTTAGCCTTAACTGACAGCCTCAGTCCTACCCTCTGTGAGCTGAGACTCACAGCATTCATCAACATGATAATTTAAAAGCAAACTGCATGGAAAACACGTTCTCCATTTACATGAGGGCCTCAGAGCGACCCATCTTTTGTACAGAATTAAGGTAACCAAACTCCCTTTTCTCCAGTGCCATCTGGTGGAAAAGAGAGGAAACCTCATCTGTACCTTCCACAAAAAAAACACGGTTCTTTTCAGTGAAACCCCTCTTTTATTCTGGGGCTACTGTGAAGCAACCGTTTACTTTCTTTAGTGCCATCTTCAAACTAAATTCCTCAGCCTACAGCTTAGATAAGAAAGATCTGCTCTTTCCTCTTCCTCCGCTCAGATTCCTTCTTTAAAAATTTTGTAATCAGATGATGCTTCTTCCTCACGAGACTATTCTGCAACCACAATCCACATTCATCTGCATCTCAAGCCCTCCAGAGTAAACAATTCCAACAGTTGATTTCTGTATTAAACATTTAGTGTCGTTTGCTTTTACATAAACTATGACGGCAAGCATTTCTCCTTTAAAGAACTTTTTGAATATAACATATTTTCACATAAATATGGAGTGGAAATTACAAATAGTTCCCTCTTCCAAGAACTGGATGAGACAGTAAAAAAGAAAACATACAGTATCTTACCAAGAGCCAATAAAATAGGCCAGATTTTTCAGACATTAAAGAAAAATACCCAAAAAACCAGGACATTAAAAAAGCAAAAAAAAAATAGTAACAGGATTATTAATCCCCCAGTTTGCAATACTGAATTCCTTCATCCATTTACAATCAAGAGATGTCACTGAGCAGGGCAGTAAAATTACCCTGGAAAATTCCAACTGTACTCACAAAAAAGAAGTCAATTCTCAATGGCTTTCCATTAGTGTTTCATGTGGCTCTGATTCAATTCGAGCTTTATAACCTGCTATAATGGACAGCTTTTTAACTGTTTCCAAGTATGCATTAGCAGAGAGTGGAAATAAAGTCAAAGGCACTCCCTCAGAGGCTCACATTTGTTAGATTTCGATGCAGATTTAAATTTAGTGAATTTTGGTCACCCCGGTCAGGTGGCCCTGTAGGTTCACACACACACACTGGGTGGTTGGTTTCACTTCTCCTTTCTCAAAGTTTATAATAAAGACACTCATCCCTGAATTGGGGCTGACTGATGTGAGTTCGGACCTGCTCAGGGTCACCGGGAAGGAACACTTAAGGTCAGTCAGGAAATAATCCAACAGGCTTCTCATGTAGGCGCCGTGACTCACAACTAAGACACTGGCCACTAACCCTGGAGCGCTGCTGTCCAAATTAAACTTGGAGGCACAGTTTTTCCCTAAAGGAAATATCTCTGCCAAAGAACTCTCCAAACAGTTGCTCGGGGCTTCTTGGGAAAACTGTTCATTCTGACCTGACCTGCTTCTTTCAGGATCAGCTGACAAAGAAATTCAAAGAAGTCTTTTCCACGCATTTTCACCTGGTCCAAGGTCTCTCCTCCGGGGGGTGTGAACACAGGGCACTCCTGCCCAGCTGCTTTGGCCATGGCCCTTAGCTCACTCAGCGGCCAGCCTTCTGCAACCCCGTATTTACTTTCTCGAAGTCTTGAATCATACTTTACTGTCATATCTTTGCAAAATTTGCTCTTCTCCAAAATTCCATGCACGGTCTGCTTTGTCCTCATGAGGTCGCTGGAGAAAATGTGAGTAAACTTCACGTTATTAAGAAATATGCCAGCAGCAGCTGCTTGTTTAAATCCAGTTTCTGAAAGAGGCTCATCTATTCCTTGTCCTTGAAGGATTTTCTCCTTGTTAAGTCTTGTTTCTCCATGCCGGACCACTGTCAGAGCAAAGCGCGTCATCCCGCCAGCGCTGGGACAGAGCGAAGCAAAGCCCGCGTGCGCCGCCCGAACGTCACCCGCACTCCGCACAAGCCACACGGCACTGCCCAGGATGACTTTTTGAACAAACAACAGTAATTTCATAATTTCAATTTTAATACAGAACGTACATCTTCTACTACCATGGGAAAAAAAATTGTCACAGTATTGTAGTTTATAGAAGACTAAAATTTAATTTCTAAAGATTTGAAATTTACAAATATATTACATTGGGTTTATGGGTCAGCTAAGTTAATATCTCCACAAATAATTGTGTCTGCTCAGTTCAGCATCTTGACACAAAGTGTCCTTCATTCTCTCTCCACCCTCTACCTCAGTTTCCTGAATGCTCACACCCCTTCCCACTACTTGTCCTTCACATGTACTTTTCCCTGTCTTTGGTATATTCTTCTCAACGCTCTACAGTTAGTAAGTCACCAAAGAATAAAAAAAAATATATCTTCAGAGGATTTTCCCAGAGATTTTAGACTCGGTCAGGTGCACTGGGGTGGTGGTATGACATCAGGCAGGGCCTGACTTTTCCGTGTCTCCTTGTCCCGAGCCGTACGCGAGGGGAGCAAGGATAATGCTCATCCTCTGGAGCTGTTAAGACACGCAATGGCCCAGAGCGCATCAGATGTTTTGCACCCAGCTTGTGCTCACATGAATGGCATCTGCTGATGGTTTTGTTAGGCAGTTTTGGCGCGGACTCTTTACAAGGTATTAACTTTGGATGAGTGCTTTCAATAACCCAGACCTCCAGTTTTCTCATCATTAAAAAAGAAAAACATGAATTTGACAATAGAGGAATGCTTACCCTGGAGAATGGTGAAGATTGAAAGAGCTAATGTTTAACATGCTTAATACTGGTGTCTTATGAGTCTGTCTCTTCTGTATAGAATTGATGGTTTTCATGCAGGGAGCACCAGGGAAGTGCTCACTTGTGCCCAGGAGGCCCTTGTTAGGTCTAGAAAAGATGAGAGTCCCAGAGAGCAATTCCCAGGATGCTTTTTCATTCTGGTTTGTCACACAGGTGGAGAGGAATCCTAGTTTCTCATTATTGCTTTTATGTCAGAGATCTGCCTTTTCAGGACATGGACCTTCTCAAAGAAGGAGCCTGGAAACAGGACCGTGTTGGCTGTTGGAAATTATCAAGTTGTTTCCCAGTTGAGCTAGTGTTTTCCAAATCTTCCTGAAACACTTTCTTAGTGGATTCAAGTGTCTGCCTTGCTTGTGACAGTTTCCACCTTACATTCCTTTAGGGTCTGAATCTGCAATTCCTTTCAGTATAGTAAAGTGTGGAGGTTACTGAAGGACTTCAAAGTATTGTTCTCTCTCAATGCTCCTCTTTCTATTACAGATCTTAAAAGTTTCTTAATTTTCGACTAGGAGCCTCTGTATAGCTTTGAGCTCCCCTCCGCAAAAAAAACACAAAAAACCCAAACCCTAAATTATTTCTTATGCCAGCCTAGGAAACAAGAGTCTGCTTCAAGAGGCAAAGAGCTTATTTGAGATCAAAGAATTGCAGTTTGGGGCACACAGGTTTAGGTAGAAACCCAATTATTGTCTCAATTACAGGAGATGGGTTTTTATGGCAAAAAGAGGAAGATGAGGTAAGTTGTGCAAGATGTAATTGAGGGACTTCCCTGGTGGTCCAATGATTAAGACTCTGCGCTCCCAATGCAGGGGCATGGGTTTGATCCCTGGTCAGGGAACTAGATCCGGCATGCTGCAACTAAAAAAGAAAAGAAAGATCCTGTATGCGGCAAAGAAGATCCCGCGTGCCATAGCTAAGACCTGGCGCAACCAAATATGTTTATTTATTTTATATTTATTTATTTATTTAAAAAATAGATGAGGTAATTGATTGGATGATGTGTTCATTGGTAAACAGATGAGCTAAAGCTAGGTTTGTACTTCATTGATTATTCAGGTGAAGTGTTGACCTGAAACGAATAGGCTGCCAGATATTTCTCCAGCAAAGATGGGTTTATTTGGGATCAGCTGAGAATTGCAGAGAATCTGCAACCATCGTGAGCCACTTGAAAGCCTCTACCTAGCTAGGGAAGGAGAATGATTTTACAGTAAAGAAAAGGAAGTTGGGAGGGCTGTAGTAAACAGAGTCTGAGGCTTTTCATTGGCTGAGTCCTTGACAAGAAAGAAGAGCAGTCTTTCTTCTTCCTCTTGGGTTCTGCTATCAGTGCAGGTCATGAGAGCTCCCCCTTCTCGTCTCCCAACTCTATTTAATTGAATTTTCTGTTTTTATTTTATTTTTTAAAATTTTGGCTGGGTTGGGTCTTCGTTGCTGCGTGCAGGCTTTCTCTAGTTGCGGCGAACGGGGGCTACTCTTCGTTGCGGTGCGCGGGTTTCGCATTGCGGTGGCTTCTCTTGTTGCGGAGCACAGGCTCTAGGCTCAAGAGCTTCAGTAGTTGCAGCACGTGGGCTCAGTAGTTGTGGCTCTTGGGCTTTAGAGCACAGGCTCAGTAGTTGTGGCACACGGGCTTAGTTTCTCCGCGGCATGTGGGATCTTCCCGAACCAGGGCTCGAACCCGTGTCCCCTGTATTGGCAGGTGGATTCTTAAGCACTGTGCCACCAGGGAAGTCCAAATATTCTGTTTATTAATTTTTCACATTCTCCTCCTTTCCTCCCCACCCCCGTTGCTGCGCCAGGAGGGTTGTGGGATCCTAGTTCCCAGACCAGAGACAGAACTGGGCCCTTGGGTGTGAAAGAGCCGAGTCCTAACCACTGGACTGCCAGGAAATTCCCACCTCCCATGTTGATCAGGATCTTCCTCTGAATGCATCACTGATCATGAGTCAGGTTTTCTAGTTTCAGTGGCTTTTTGTTCCTCTATGTCAGGAAAGACATTTCCTGGGTGCAGTGTCTCAAGTCCGAGGAAAAGTGCACAGATTAGAAACCTATTAAGGTCACATTCAAGTCTTAGGCACTTTTTATCTGAAGTCCATGTTATCAAGATCATAAACATTGGAGATCTTATGAAGCATTATCCTACCACCAAAGGGTTGGTGGCAAACTTCTAACAGGCCTGGTCCAGATATCTTGGGAAAGCTGTGTCATCAGATGTCCTCTGCTTCAATTCTGGGAAATCTTTCCTCTCAGGTCACCAATGATGTGCAGACCCAGTCAGGGTTCAGCACTTTCTTTAGGTGTCATATGAATCCAAGAGTCTGTTCCTTGTAGTTTGGTGACACAAGGGCTGGGTAACAGTACTTGATAGGGGCCTTCCCAGCCAGGTTGAAGAGCGTTCTTCTGGAGGTGTCTTTTCCAATAGATGAAATTTCCAGGTTGCAAAATGTGATGCTTAAGATATTTGTCTCCTGAGGGCACACTGTGAAAAGATTGCTCGACCAAAACATGGTTATTTTTAATAGAAGCAATCAGGCCTTTGCTAAATTGGAGTATCTCTTATCAGTTGTGGGTCAAAAGAAGCAGGAGCCAAGTGAATTGTGCATCCTGTGACTATCTCAGAGGGTGAGAGTTTACGAGTCCCAAAGTGGGGGATCTGAGATTTAGAAGGACCAATGGCAATGCTTTTGGCCACGATGTTTGCAGGCCTCTACAAATCTTGCCAACTAAGTTTTAATAAAGTTGTTAGAACATTTGACTAAATCAGAGGATTGAGAGCAGTAAGCACAGTGAAATTATTGTAAAACTGACCAAACAGCACAGACATGTTGAAACACCTGACCAGTAAAATTGTTCCTCGATCGCTATGAAGTTCGAGAGGAGTTCCCCAGGTAGGGATAATCTTTTCCAAAAAGACATTAGCCACAGAAGAGGCAGTAGCCTGTCTGCAAGGGAAGGATTCAATCCAGTGTAAAAACATACAGATCATAACTAAAACATACTAGTATCTGTTAGATGGAGGAAGTTGTATGAAATCGTTTTTTTTTTTCCCCCAGTTGACAGTGTGAAGGAGTTGTTACATTTTGTGGATCAGCATCATCAGCTTCCTGAGAAACCTTTGCTAAAATGGATTATGAGAGTAAATAATTTGGGGGCTATGTGTTTGGTTTCAAGTGCTGCAGAGTGGAAGAGCGTGTTTGGGTTACAGCAGGACTCACAGGTCACTATGAAATAATCACAGATGTCTATATGTGATCCAGACACACAGGAGGTTGTTGCTGAGGGAACAGCCAGCCTGGTGGAAGGATAGAAGCCACTGTAAAGTCTGTTTAGCCTGAGAAGGGGGAAGGTCCTTCTCCCCCAGTGTATGCCAGGTGGAGCATCCCAGGCGAAGCAGATGATACGCTTTGTATGCAAGCAGTGTGGAACTGGCTTTATGATGATGGGGATACTCACCGGCTGAATATGCCCATTACCCAGGTCGTGGTAAATGCCGTAGTTCAAGGAGCTCCTTTCGCATGGGCACCCCATATGACCTTGTTGAGAAAACCGAAAACAGTTCAGGGAAACCTTATGGAAATGATTGCTGTCTCAGTTTCCCTTCGTGGGTATTATAAATGCTGATAAAAACATTATATTAGGGCTTCCCTGGTGGAGCAGTGGTTGAGAGTCCGCCTGCCGATGCAGGGGACACGGATTCGTGCCCCAGTCCGGGAGGATCCCACATGCTGCGGAGCGGCTGGGCCCGTGAGCCATGGCCGCTGAGCCTGCGCGTCCGGACCCTGTGCTCCGCAACAGGAGAGGCCACAACAGTGAGAGGCCCGCGTACAGCAAACAAACAAACAAACAAACAAAAAATATATTATATTAATTAATAAGAGATTGAGAAAAGTCCCTTGACTCTCCCCTAGGACTCTCTCCAGTCTCTTATTAATTAACAATGTTTTTTATCAACATCAAGGGACTCTTGCCAAGAAGGTGAAAATTTTTTTAAAGTTTTTAAGAAATGAGGTGAATAAAGGAAATACTAATATGAGCGAAACAAAGAGGAAATGTAAAGGAACGAGTAATATGACTTGTCCTAGTAGTTTGGAAATCTTTAAATAGGATTTACTTTTTTTTTAAATTAATTATTTATTTATTTTGGGCTGTGTTGGATCTTCATTTCTGTGCAAGAGCTTTCTCTAGTTGTGGCAAGCGGGGGTCACTCTTAATCACGGTGCGCGGGCCTCTCACTATCGCGGCCTCTCGTTGCGGCACACAGGCTCCAGACACGCAGACTCAGTAGTTGTGGCTCACGGACCTAGTTGCTCCGCGGCATGTGGGATCTTTCCAGACCAGGGCTCGAACCCGTGTCCCCTGCATTAGCAGGCAGATTCTCAACCACTGCGCCACCAGGGAAGCCCTGTTTGGAAATCTTTAGTTGCTATTAAGAAATGGGATGAATCTAGGGAATTCCCTGGCGGTCCAGTTGTTAGGACTCCGTGCTCTCACTGCCAAGGTCCCAGGTTCAAACACTGGTCAGGGAACTAAGATCCCACGAGCCAAGCAGCGCGGCCAAAAAGAAATGTGTTGAATCTAGCAGATATTGATGGGGTTGAGACAAAAGTTTTAATCCAGCACTACCAAATATTGAGTAGGCCAAATGGACACCCTTCTGGGACTCAACATTAAATGGCCCCAAACAAGTCTGCTCTATTTACCCCAGTTTGGAGACATTAAAAAAAACCTGAAAGCCAAGATTACTATAAGTACCCTGACCAGCAGTCACTTGGGGCAGTGGTTAGGCAGATTTTTCAAGGTAAAGGTCAGGGTCCCTTGGCTTCACCTTTTACTGTGGACCCGAAGCCTTTTGCATAAGAGTGGGTAAAATGGTCAGAGTGGAAAAGATGAAACAGTAGGGAAGGGGGTAGGGCACAATTTTAAACGAATAACATAACCATTGAGAATATGATAAAAACTTGTTAGAACCGACTAGGTCCAAGATGGTGGAAGACTCCACTTCCAGTAGACCTTGAACCTCATTATACACTCGTTGTAATACATTGCCATGCTAAATGACATACCCACAGGCACTGGGACCGTTCTGAGGCTGACCGTAAAAGTCCAAAAGGTGGGTGGTGGCCCAATTCCTGGGAATCCTCCCCTTCCTCAAAATAGTTCAAATAATCCTCCCACTCATTAGCCTATGAAATTACCAAGCCCATGAAAACTAACCACCCCGTATTTTGGGGCCACTCTCAAGACTTTTGAGACGGACCATATTCTGTCTATGGAATATGTATCTCTCTAAATAAATCCGCTTCTTACATATCACTTCGTCTCTCACTAAATTCTTTATGCGATGAGACATAAAGAACCTGAGCTTCATTAAGTCCTGAAACAAAGTGTGCGATTTCAATTAAAAGACAGTGGGTTCGGGCTTCTCTCGACGCAGTGGTTGAGAGTCTGCCTGCAGATGCAGGGGACACGGGTTCGTGCCCCGGTCCGGGAAGATCCCACATACTGCGAAGCAGCTGGGCCCATGAGCCATGGCCGCTGAGCCTGTGCATCCGGAGCCTGTGCTCCGCAACGGGAGAGGCCACAGCAGTGAGAGGCCCGCGTACCAAAAAAAAAAAAAAGACAGTGGGTTCAAGTCCCATCTGGGTTGTGCAGTTTCAAAGAGAAGTTTCTAGGATATAAAGTTTTGTCAACTTTACCTCAGTGTTTAATGGAAATGGATATTATGTCTGGCTGGGAAATACTTCCCTTACCTAGAATTGTAAAAACAAAATCTGGATGAAGTCCTCATAGAGACTACGGTTTGTGAAAGGAAAATCAAAAACGGAGTTTCTGTTGCTAAGAGACCTCTCTAAAATGGAGCCAGGAGGCCATTAAGGACTTATGACTTATGCATGTCTCAGCCTGGATGGAATCTGACCTTTTGATCACTCATTGCCCTAATGAAGGCATCTAGAATATTTGCCAGAAACTCAAGTTACTTATCGGACCCTTACCCCAAAACAACTCATGATTCTTGCAGGACAGGTATCTCCTGACTCGGGTCAGAGTCCGACACAATTCTCACCAGGCAACTTTTAACAATCTCATGGCTTTTTGTCTTTATAAGCCCCTGACTCCTTCTGTTCCCTACTCTTTTTCTCTTGTTGCTGAATGCAAGTTCCTGTGCCCAACGCACAGTGAGGCCAAGCAAACCAAAACATTGGAGTTTGGAGCAGAGAAAGGTTTATTGCAGGGCCAAGCAAAGAGAATGGGTGGCTTGAGCTCAAAAACCCCCAAATCCCTGATGTTTTTGGAGGAGAAGTTTTTTCTTTTAAACTTTTTATTTTATATTGGAGTATAGCCGATTAACAATGTTGTGATAAATTCAGGTGCACAGCAAAGGGACTGAGCCATGCATATACACGCATCCATTCTCCCCCAAAATCCCCTCCCATGCAGCCTGCCACATAACATTGAGCAGAGTTCCCTGTGCTATACAGTAGGTCCTTGTTGGTTATCCATTTTAAATATAGCAGTGTGTACATGTCTATCCCAAACTCCCGGGGAAGAAGTTTTTATAGGCAAAATTGGGGGTGAGAGCTGCAGGGTGTGTGACTTTCTTCTGACTGGTTGGTAGTGAGGTAACAGGGTGGGAATCTCTGCTCAACCTGAAGTTGCCATCTTCCACCTGGGTGAGGGCCTTAGTTGCTGCAGAAGAACTCTAAGATACTGAGTTCTGCAGCATTATGCAGGATTATGTATATCCCTTGAGCAGCAACCAGGATCTTGCTGCATTGCCGCACTCTTGTTTCTTGTCTGCTCTTCCTTTGTTTCTGCATCCCCTCACTTCCATGATTAGCAACTGTTTGAATCTGTTCTTTGGAACTCAGGGAATGTCTAGGAGGCTGAAGGAAGCCTATCTCCTACAAATAAGAAACAGGGGGCACAAAAGGTCCTGCTTGGTTTCAGTACCTTGCCCTATGCATTTCTTCCATTTGGCTGTTCATTGATATCCTTTATCCTATCCTTCAGTAAAGTGGTAAACATAAGTAATGTTTCCCTGTGTTCTGTGAGCCGCTCTAGCAAATAATTTGATCCAAATGGGAGGAGGTCATGGGAACCTCCAATTTGTAGCCAAGTTGGAGAGAAGTTGTGGGTAACTTGGGGACCTACTACTTGAGATTGGCATCTGAAGTGAGCTGCAGTCTCTGGACTGATGTGGTCATAGACTTCTTTCATAAAGAATGTCAAAGGCCAGATTCTGCTCACAGAGATTTATACATGGATGTGACTTGCAGTAATATGAGAACCTGTTGTTTCTTTTTTTTTTTTTTTTTTTTGCAGTACGCGGGCCCCTCACTGCTGTGGCCTCTCCTGCTGCGGAGCACAGGCTCCGGACGTGCAGGCTCAGCAGCCACGGCTCACAGGCCCAGCCGCTCCGCGGCATGTGGGATCCTCCCAGACCGGGGCACGAACCCGTGTCCCCTGCATCGGCAGGCAGACTCCCAACCACTGCGCCACCAGGGAAGCCCAGAACCTGTTGTTTCTAATTTTCTGCCACTCTGAATTGCCAGGGAACCTCCTAGGTAAATGCCCGAATTTCTGGTCCATGTTCCCAAGGAAACAGGCAGCTCCACTTTGCTATTTCTGAAGCTTATCTTCCCATTTCAACAATATCTTTCAATTTTCCCTCTAATCCTTCTTGTGATGGTCTCTCCTCCCAGAGGACTATAGCTTTTTCATAGCAGTAATGCAGATGTGACCATCTTACTGGAAGAAGGGAAAGAGGCTTAGATGCTGGTAGAAAAACCTGTCAAAAGGTATGTTTCTGGGTAAGTTGTGGTGAATTAGCCCAAGTAAGTCTTTGTAGAAAAGATCCTTGTAGGAAGCATGAAGACGTTTTAGGATATTGTAGGGATACACTATTCTAGGATCCCAGATGAAAAGGAAGTTGAGGGATCTTCAGCATAGGCTCCAAAAGGACCATTCCTCTATCTCCATTTATTATCTGTCTATATCTGTTATGGTGTCACCAGAAGGGGGACCCCTTTCAGGGTCTGAGAGTGCAGTCTTGTCTAACACCCAGAAATGAATTGTCCGAGGAGACACACGTACTGACAAAGCAAAAGACTTTATTGGGGAGGGGGGCCCGGGAGGAAAGCAGCAGGGTAAGGGATCCCAGGAGAACCGCTCTGCCATGTGGCTCCCAGTCTCAGGTTTTATGGTGATGGGGTTAGCTTTCCAGATTGTCTGTGGCCAGTCATCTTGCTCGTGCCCATATTTGGTCTGGCTCAGGGTCCTTCCTGGTGGGACGTGCATCTCTCAGCCAAGATGGATTCCTGCGTGAGGGTTTCTGTGAAATTGGCAGGACATATGGACTGGCATCTCCTCCCTCCTTTAGTCCCCTTCTGAATTCTTCTGTTTAGTTTTTTTTTTTAACATCTTTATTGGAGTATAATTGCTTTACAATGGTGTGTTAGTTTCTGCTGTATAACAAAGTGAATCAGCTATAGTATACGTATATCCCCATATCTCCTCCCTCTTGCATCTCCCTCCCACCCACCCTATCCCACCCCTCTAGGTGGTCAAAGGTTAGTTTCACAAGACATATTCTGGGCTGGCCTCTCCTCTCTCTCCCTCTTTCTTTCTTTCTTTTTTTTTTTAAGATCCCATGGATCTTACTTCCCCACCCGAGCTCCCTGCATTGGAAGTGCAGAGTCTCAACCACTGGACCGTCAGGGAAGTCCCCTCTTCCCTCCTTCTGACCTCTCCTGAATTCTCCTGATTTTTGGCAGCAGCACCATGTTCCTTATCAGGACCTCCTGCCGTGAGACAACTCCTGCAAGTAGTTATTATCTATCATGCCTGGCCAAGGCAGGCAGTTTCGGTCAACAGTTCCCTAGCAATGGCATCTTCTCTAAAGTGGAGGTGTTTACCATCATAACAATGTACATAGGTACTTTATTTATTTATTTATTTTGGCGGTATGTGGGCCTCTCTCTGTTGTGGCCTCTCCCGTTGCGGAGCACAGGCTCCGGACGCACAGGCTCAGCGGCCATGGCTCTCCGGCCCAGCCTCTCCGCGGTATGTGGGATTTTCCCAGACCGGGGCACGAACCCGCGTCCCCTGCATCGGCAGGCGGACTCTCATCCACTGCGCCACCAGGGAAGCCCGGTACTTTATTTTTTTTATGGCAAATTATTCTTCTTAAGTTCACTGAAGGTAAATATACTACTGAGTTTTGGCTAAGAAAAGCTGTCAATTAGGTTGAAAAACACTTTTCCTCTAAAGCTGGGCTTTAGAGACCACATATGACCATCTGTGTTAGAGGAAATGAAGAGCACACACAGTGGTTTGCGGGGACAGCACTGCCAGTGCTCCATAAATGACTGAATGTATTCACAGACCCTGCATAAAAGCCGATGTCTAAATCTTTGTTTTCCCTAGGGGCATTTACATTATTTTGTTGGCATTCCTATTGTTTTTCCTTAATGCAGCACTATAAATTGCCCATCTTAAGCCGATTAAAATGACAGTAAATTCATGGTAGTTGTAGTTTGGAGAACCAAGGCAGTTAGACAAAGTGTGACCTTTTCACATGAATATAGGCTCAAAATTGTGGCTCTGAATCTAGAATGCCTTCCGCTCTTTCTGAGTCTACCATTTTTCACATTTAACATATTCCCTTATCACTGTCTGTTTATGCCTCTGTGTTTGGACTCTATTCTCTCTGGTGTGTTTAGATATCATTGAAATATCTGAGTGGAAAGGGGCTTTATTTTTGTCCCATTCTCTATCTTCCAGCATAGAAGTTTATTTTCAAGAAATATAGAGGAAAGGGCAATGATTTGCTTTATTGATATATTTCAGGTTGGAGTTCAAGATGGAAAAATCAATGAATATCAGCACAGGAGGATATTTATCCAAACAATTCATCCCAAAGTTTAGTAACAGAATAAAAATCATAAAGTAGTATCTCAAATGCTCCAAGTGTGACAAGGACTGTGAGTATCTGGTGCAGTTGGATGGGCAGTATGGAAAACAGGTAGAACACTTCTGACCAGTGATCCTCACCTTTGCAGAAAGCCCCACTGGGGCTTTATACAGCATGTTTGTAAGCAGCTTCTCTTTAAAATTAATTTATGAATGTGTGAAAATATTTGACCATCCTGATCCATTCCTAGGATGAGACAACATCTCCAGGAAGTGTGTATGGGCAGCTGAAATACAGTCAACACCATTTAGAGGCCATTCATTATATATCTGAGAGTATTTTATGTTTGTTATATTTTTCCCATTCTCAACAACATGAGCGTTTTAAAATGTTGATCATAGAGAGAATGAAGTTACCAGAGGCAGGAAATAAGTGAAGCAGTGAGTTCCCTGAGAAAAAATGAAGGTGACATTTAGGTTCAGATGCAGATAATGGCTTCAGCCAGAGTCAGGACCATTTCTGCAGAGGTGAGAAAGGAAGAAGCAAGGAGGATACAGCTCTACATGAGTGTGTAAGGGTTACGGAGCAAAGACAAAAGTACAGACTCCCTCATTTTGAACATGAAGTAGGTTATATGAGGAGTGAGCAGCTGTGTGGGAGGTGGTGGCGGTCTGGAGCAAGGTCTGTGTGGATTTGGGAGCTGGTGCAGGAGTCCGAGCTGAACAGTGCACAGCACAAATGTGGGGAAATCACACTCAGGCAAGATACGATACCTTGGAATAGGATAGTAGTGTCGGAGCTCATTGAGTTTGTTGGCGTGGTGAATCCAGGGGGTGAAAATAATGTCAGATGGACAAGACATGTGGATGGCTATGGCTGCATTTTGGGTTTCATAGAAGAAGGACTGAGGGATCTGAGTTTGTTTCCAGCCTTCTCAACCTCTTGGAAGTCAGGGACCACTAAAATTGGGGAATTTGAAGGACTGGGAAAGATTATGGGCCCTTTTTAGGAATAAAGAGTCTGTTAGCTTGTCATATTAAAGTGGAGACGTGGTACTGAGGAGAGGGGTGAAGATTGGGAACAGCCTTTGAGGAACAGTGGAGAATATGGCCAGCTGGAGAAGCTACCAGAGGAAAGAGACCATGACTCTGCGTGATAGCTATCAATATGCCGCATGGCTCCAGCTGCCTGCATCAGCCCAGATATGAAAGAAGAGCAAGTTACCCCTTTATGTTTTACAGGACAGTGAGAACAGGAAGACATGGGGGAAAAGACTTTTTCAGTGTCTCACTAATAAAGAGAAGGATCAACATATACAGTGAAGGTATAAGTGCGGGATGAAGAGTATTCATGGGTGTATACACACACACACACACACACACACACACACACACACACACACACACATATTTTTTTTTGCTGTACGCGGGCCTCTCACTGTTGTGGTCTCTCCCGTTGTGAAGCACAGGCTCCAGACGCGCAGGCTCAGTGGCCATGGCTCACGGGCCCAGCCGCTCCGCGGCATGTGGGATCTTCCCGGACCGGTGCACGAACCCGTGTCCCCTGCATCGGCAGGCGGACTCTCAAACACTGAGCCACCAGGGAAGCCCTATTTTATTTATTTTTTGTGTGGGATCTTTAGTTGAGGCATGCGGAATTTTTAGTTGTGGCATGTGGGATCTAGTTCCCTGACCAAGGATCGAATCTGGGCCCCCTGCATTGGAAGTGCAGAGTCTTAACCACTGAAACCACCAGGGAAGTCCCTTATGGGTATAATTAACTAGGAAGTGTGACTTTTCAAGTGAGTCTGCAAATAAATTTGAGCTATTAATATTATTCATTATGACTATCATTGTTACATAACAAATATTAATAAGTAACTTTTGTTGAGCCACACACTGTGACCTAGGTCTTATGTGGATCATTTCCTGCGTTATCTGCTTACACGGCATAGAATCTATTACGGCTGTCATTTTTCAAGAGTATGCAGAGTGCAGCCAACTGCATGTATGTTCACCAGACTCATTTGGTCTTCTCTTGGGCACACAGCTCAACCTCATTTTCCTGCCCATGCACACAGGGGTGGCCAAAAAGACTAGTTCTTGTCAACAGAATGTGATTGGAAGTCAGGTATGTGATAGTGGGTGTGACTTCTCCCTTTCCTCTTGTTTCCTCTTGGTCAGCTGGATGGTGCCAGGAAAGCCTTAAAGCCACATGTTTACTATAGAAGGCATCTTGGTCCCTGAATCACTGTGTGGTGCTGAGTTCACTGCCTATACATAGGAACATATCTATAAATGAGAAAAACTCATCCTGTGCTAAGCCAAGATGAGTTTTGTACATCTGTGAAATCAGCTATATTGAACCTAGGCTAACTTTTATCTTGAGGTACAAAGACATTATATAACTCTTCCAGGGTCCAGAGCTGGTGGGGACAAACCGATATGATAAGTTTCAGCAGTTGGAAAGCAGAACTGACTCTTACCTGATGCAAACCTTTCCTTCCGCAGTAGTGGCAAAGAGTGGGTGGGGGCAGAAGGATAAATGGACTACAGGCCTCAGGGCTCCATATCCTCTTGGGTCCCTAGGGAGGTTACAACAAATTTCCACTGACTGGTAGATGCAGTGGGCCCATCACAGTCTACAGGCTGCAGTGCCTTCCACCTACTTGGCTCTAGTGTGCCCACACTGAGTGGGTACATATAGGTTAATAGACTAACAAGGCACAATAATTGGCTAAATATATATTTTGTTTCCAGATTGCAATAAATTCTCCCTAGATAACGAATACTACAACAAGAAAATTCAGCATTAACATATTTATAATTTTATTTATTTATTTTAAAATATTTGTTTATTTATTTGGCTGTGCCCGTTCTTAGTTGCTGCACATGGGATCTTTGTTGTGTTTGCTGACTCTTAGTTGCGTCATGCTGACTCTTAGTTGCGGCATGCGAACACTTAGTTGCAGCATGCATGTGGGATCTAGTTCCCTGACCAGAGATGGATCCCGGGCCCCCTGCATTGGGAGCGCAAAGTTAACCACTGGACCACCAGGGAAGTCCCTATAATTTTAAATATTATGGCTTTATGTGCTAAATTTATTGGATTTATGAAAGAACACTTACATTTTAAAAACACATTCTGTAGAGTTTATACATTAAAATACAAGCTTTCTAGGATTACAGGTGAAATAATATACTAAGGTGCATGGGGTAGATGAAACAAGACCAACCATGAAATGATAAATAACGATGGAATACGGCAAAACACTGCAGCCATTGTCCCATGCCAAAATAGCATTTGTTTTGTTTTTCTCTTTTTGAGACTGACGTCAGATTCAGAAAGGAATTGAATACATGTAAGGATATGGAGTAAGATATATTAAGTAGATGAAAGTGTTGCTCAACGAAGTGGACACAGCATTTAACTGTACAGGCAGGAGACATGTTCTTTGTGGGAATCACCGTCAAAGACCCGTCTTTGTACTCCTTCCTCAAGGTGGCGTAACATCCTTCTATCTTTCTTATCGCTACACTTTCTGGGGTGTTTATTTTGTCTTTACCAAACATACTCAGACGGAGAGTACACTATTGTTTATTAGCTTCAGTTTCCATTGGCTCCATTATTTGTCTAAATGACTCTGCAATCGTATGTACATTTGGATTAATGGATTTGAGAGCATCTCGAAAGATACTCTTCGACTCTGGGAACACGCTGAGCTTCACAGAGCCTGAAATAACGTCTCCAAACACTTGGGTGATCAGCTACAGATAGTATTCCTCAAACATCTGAGTGCACTCTCTTTAAGAAGAGGCAATGCCCGTCCTCCGTCTCTGGACTTTGGTTGGTTTTCCTAGCGGTAAGTCCTCGCGGTGTAGATTTGGCTTTTCTCCAAGATGTCAGAGTTGTAACATTCTGGACCTACGCTTGTGGATCTGTGGGAAATGCATTACCCAGACGGATGTGCGATGGGTGGCTGCGAAGATGAGCCAATTAAGGCAAGAGAAGCCGGGTTTTCCTGGGACGCATTAGCGTCAGGGCGGGACTTCCGGCCGCCTCGTTGTGGACGTCATTTTGAATGTGCTTGAGCGTTTTCACAATTCGAAAGCTTCGGTTACCGGTGCTGGGAAGAGGTGACGAGACTGAGAAGGTACCTGCTGCACAGAGGCGGGTCTGAGGCTCGGCGACGCCACCTGGGGGCCCTGCACCAGACCCGGGAGAGTGACCGCCGTGCCAGCGTCTCGTTTCCTCTCCCGCAGCTCCGGCCCCGCTCCGCCCACAGAGTCCGATGGCGGCAGTAGCGCCGAGGGACCCGTGTCAGGTAAACACTCGTCCTCCGGCCACTCACCGCCCTCACCCCACCAGACACTAAAGCCCCCAGTGCGGGGCCCCTGTTCACGTGCCTGCAGCCCAGGCCCCGGTGTCCAGGACGGTGAGGCGGCCGTGGGTGGGGCCTTGTTTCTTCTGACAGTGTGCTGGCGCGTGGCAGAGGGTCACAGGCGGAGGGACCGGGACCGTCACGAGCAGAGGTTTGGAGGTCTGACTGACCAGGGACTGAGGCAATTCTCGATTGTTTCTGCTAGGAACAAGATGCTGCTGCCCAGAGTTAAGCTTGCAGCGTTGCTGCATGAAAAGCTGGCCGTTTATGAGACTTCCCTGGCCGTCCAGTGGTTACGACAACGCGCTCTCACTGCTAAGGGCGGGTTTCAATCCCCGGTCGGGGAACTAAGATCCCACAAGCCGCATGGTGTGGCAAAAAAAAAAAAAAAAAAGTTGGCCGTTTATTACACAGGTGATATAGGGTTGACTCGCAGGTGGGAAGCGATCTCACCCAGACCAAAATAGGCTTCCTCTGGCTGCAAAGAATAGAACAAATCAGGGGGGTAAGGGAGGAGACAGGAAGCACAGACGGATTAATATCAATAGCCTAGGTGAGTGCTGATGGACCACAGTGACTGTCTTGGATATGCGAGAAGTGGTTGAATTCTGGATCAATTTTTTGAGAAGGGTCAAACCAAATTGTGGGTGTTGCTGGTGCCAAGAGAAAGGAAGTAGTGAGGGATGACCCTAGGGGTGTTTGTCTTAGTAGACGAAGGGATGGAAGGCCCATCAACTGGATGGGGACGTTAGCAGCAGGTTAATTATTCTTGGGAATGTTATAAGTTTGTTTTGGCGCTGTTAAGAGTCTGAGATGTTTCAGAGAAGAGTGAGTGTAGGCAACAAGTGGGCAGCTGGACATGCAGGTCTGGAAAACTGGGGAAGGTGTTCAGGAATGGAAACTTTAAAAAGTGATGGCCATTGTGTGGACCAGGGTGGAGCTGTGGATCACATTTAGGAGGGGAGTACAGGTTATAGGGGCCATGGTATTAGTAGGTCAGAAAGATTGGTGTGTGCTGAGGAGTGGTTCTCTGGCTCAGGGCCTGATTGGGTTGCTGGGCATTGCAAACCCAAGTGAGGTAGAGAAGTGGCAGTGGGAACGGTATGGGAGAGAGGTTGATCTGGCGGGAGGCCGAGGCTTCCATGGGATGAGTGGACAAGTGACGGTTGAGGAGACTTAGGAGTAATTGAGAAAAGAAGGCAGTGAGACTGGGTCTGTTGCTTATTTAGTATTACTACTATGTGGCTTCTCCAGAATTTTGTGGTGAGCTTTGACGGGGTTTGGGACGTTTGAGGCTTGCTAGTGGATATGGTCTGCAGCAAATGTCGTCATTTGTGGGTCACTGTGCCTGGCAGGGAGGTTTTTAGGACTGGTTTTTTTTTTTTTTTTTTTTTACAGAGGTTGAGTGGAGAGAGAGAGGAGTGTTGTGGCTGCTGAAAGGACAGAACTGGCAGTAAGAAAGTTGAAGAGAGTTGAGGGAATATGAAATTCACATGTGGCTCTGGGTGGCTAATACTGAAGCAAAGATTAGAGGCAGTTGGGGAGATCTTCTAAGCAGCATTTGTGACTTACTCTGGTATTGGATCCATCAGAGGACTGGGGTTGTACCAAATCCTGTCTGAATTTCTTAAGCCTCCTCTGGATGCCAAGCGTCAAATGTGTGGGTATGTTCAGGGAGAATTCTATGGTGTGGTGCAGGGATGTGGCAGTGCTGTGGAAGCGCAACTCTAGGGTCTGAAATTGTGAGAGAAATATCATCTACAGAATGATGTGCACATGGAAAGGAAGTGTGAGCTGATGGCCCCCAGGCCCTGGTTTTGAGGATTTACAGGTAAAGCATGAGCTTACATTTGGCTGTGTCTCAATTCCCACAATTTGAGAGATTCCAGGGGAATTGCTTGGCTGGAGGGAAGCGATATTACCGGCCAAGCTCAGAGCTTAGATGGCATCTGGGTGCACCCTCACTGCCAGTTACTGCTGAGGGCTGAACACAGTGATAAAACGGGATGATGAAGAGAGAGCAGGCATCAGTGGCACCAGGGCCTGGTATCTCCTCTGAGGTGGGGAGCTCCAGTGGAGGATGGGAATGGCATAGGTGTGTGGGGAGATGTGTTGTGATTTCTCAGAGAATGTGCAAGGTTTCATCTGTCCCCTTTGTGACAGGTTGGTGTGACCTTTGAAGACATTGCCGTGTACTTCTCCTGGGAGGAATGGAGACTCCTTGATGAGGCTCAGATACGCCTGTACCTTGATGTGATGCTGGAGAACTACGCACTTATATCCTCAGTGGGTAAGACCCTCACCCTCCCCAGTGACATGGGCTAGGGTCTGTATTCTGCCTCACCGCCCCCAGAAAGTGCTCTGTGCTGCATGTTGTGTAGGCACTGCTTGCTTCCCCATTGTTCTGGGTAGTTGTGGTCGTTAAGGCTGGGGTGTTTGCACTACCGTCTTTTCTCCCCTACAGCCCTAATTCCTGCTGTACCAAACCCTCATAGGGAAGGATTTGAGGTCAGTAGTCTTGCAGTAAGGCTTGCAGTAAGTCTTGCAGTAAGTCTTGCAGTAACTCTTGCAGTAAGTCTTGCAGTAAGGCTTGCTTGCCCTTTCACTGGATGGGTCAGTGTGTCCATGTCCATGCAGTTTCTGTGGCCACTCCTGTATCTGATAATTTCTTGTGCCTGCCTGTTTATGGAATTGCAGCCATTGTCATGGTGACTACGTACATGGACTACTATTGAACTCTATCCTATATAGTTCTTTTTGTGATGTTTAGACTTCTTCTATCCATTTCATCCTGCCCCAACTTTATCGAGATATAATTGACAAAATTTCTGTATTTAATATATATAATGTGATGATTTGATATACATATATATTATGAAATAATTACCATTGTGAAGTTAATTAACACACCTATCACCTGACATAATTACTTTTCTATGTGTGCGTGTGTGAGAACACCTAGGATCTACTCTTTTAGCAGATTTCAAGTGTACAATACAGTGTTAATAAATAACTATAGTGGACTTCCCTGGTGGCACAGTGGTTAAGAATCTGCCTGACAATGCAGGGGACCTGGGTTCAAGCCCTGGTCCAGGAAGATCCCATATGTCGTGGAGAACTAAGCCTGTGTGCCACAACTACTGAGCCTGTGCTCTAGAGCCCACAAGCCATAATTACTGAGTCCACATGCTGCAACTACTGAAGCCCATTCTCCACAACAAGAGAAGCCACTGCAATGAGAAGCCCGTGCACTGCGATGAAGAGTAACCCCTGCTCCCTGTAACTAAATCCCACACACAGCAAGAAGACCCAATGCAGCCAAAAAAAAAAAAATTAATTAATTAAGAAAAAATTATAAATAAATAAATAACTATAGTCACTATGCTATACATTCGATCCTTAGAACTTACTCATAACTGAAAGTGTTTTTGACCAACATCTCCCCATTTCTTTAACCCTCAATATCTGGCATTCTGCTTTATGTTTCTCTAAGTTTTACTTTTTTTAAGACTCTCTATATAAGTAATATACAGTATTTGTCTTTCTCTCTGTGGCTTATTTCACTTAGCATAATGTTCTCTAGGTTCATCCTTGTTGCAAGTTGCAGTTTTTCCTTTTTCATGGCTGAGTATTTCTGCACACATATGCATGGGAAAGTTGGTGCGTGTGTCTATGTGTATATCATATTTTCTGTATCATTTCATCCCCTGATGAACACCTTATAGTGTTTCCATATCTTGACTCATCTGAATAATGCTGCAATATTATATATGTATATGTATATGTATGTATATATATATGTACGTGCATGTATTTCATGGAGATACTGGTTTTGTTCCTGTTGGCCATCTGTATGTCTTTTGGAAAGATGTCTATTCAGCTCCTCTGCCCATTTTTTAATTGGGTTGTTTTGGTTTTGTTATTGTTGAGTTGTGTGAATTCTTTATATATTTTGGATAGTAACCCGTTATTACATATATCACTTGCAGATACCTTCTCCCATTAAATAAGGTGTCTTTTTTTTGGGCAGGGAGTTGGGGGGTGGTTTGCTGCATGGCATGCAGGATCTTAGTTCCCCAACCAAGGATCGAACCCATGCCCCTTGCAGTGGAAAGGCAGTCTTAACCACTGGACTGCCACGGAAGTCCCAGGATGTCTTTTCATTTTATTGATGGTTTCCTTTGCTGTGCAGAAGCTTTTTGGTTTGATGTAATCCCATTTGTTGATTTTTTCCTTTGTTTCCTTTCCCTGAAGAGACATATCTAGAAAGTTATTGATTAGTAAGACCGATGTCAAAGAGTGTGCTCCCTGTGTTTTCTTCTGGGAGTTTTATGGTTTCAGATATTACATTCAAGTCTTTAATTCTTTTTGAGTTGACTTTTGTGTATGCTGTGAGATAGAGGTCTAGTTTAATTTCTTTACATGTGACTGTCCAGGTTTCCCAACACCATTTATTGAAGACCTTTCTCCATTGTATGGTTTTTGCTCCTTTATCAATCTTAATTGTCCACATATCTGTGGGTTTATTTTTGGGTTCCCAATTCTGTTTCTTTTGATCTATATATATGTTTTTCTGACAATACCATGCTGTTTTGATTACTATGGCTTTGTAATATAGTTTGAAATCAGGGGTTGTGATACCTATAGCTTTGTTTATGTTGTTTGGGGGGTTTTTTTGTTTGTTTTTTAGTGTTTGTTTATTTCTCTGGGCCATGTAGTGTGTCTTGTTGGATCTTGGTTCCTGGACCAGGGATTGAACCCGGGCCACTGCAGTGAAAATGCTGAGTCCTAACCACTGGATTGTCAGGGAATTCCCCTAGCTTTGTTTTTGTTGTTGTTGTTGTTGTTGTTTTGTGGTACGTGGGTCTCTCACTGTTGTGGCCTCTCCTGTTGCAGAGCACAGGCTCCAGACGCACAGGCTCAGTGGCCATGGCTCACGGGCCCAGCCGCTCTGCGGCATGTGGGATCTTCCTGGACCTGGGCATGAATCTGTGTCCCCTGCATCGGCAGGTGGACTCTCAACCACTGCGCCACCAGGGAAGCCCTGTTTTTGTTTTTTTTTAAATCTCAGGTTGCTTTGGCTATTTGTGATCTTTTGTGGTTTTATATAAATTGTAGAATTTTTTGTTTTATTTCTGTGAAAAATGTCATTGGGGTTTCAATAGGGATTGCATTCAATCTGAGATTTCTTTAGGTAATATGGACATTTTATTTTATTTATTTTTATAAATTTATTTTTTATGGGATTTCAATAGGGATTGCATTCAATCTGTAAATTGCTTTAGGTAATATGGACATTTTATTTTATTTAGTGTTTTTTTTAAAATTTTTTTTTCATTTTCACTGTGTTGGGTCTTCACTGCTCACAGCCTTTCTATAGTTGTGGCAATCGGAGGCTACTCTTCATTTCAGTATGTGGGCTTCTCATTGCTGCAGAGCACAGGCTCTAGGTGTGTGGGCTTCAGTAGTTGTGGCATGTGGGCTCAGTAGTTGTGGCTCACAGGCTCTAGAGCACAGGCTCAGTAGTTGTGGTTCACGGGCTTAGTTGCTCCACGGCATGTGGGATCTTCCCGGACCAGGGATCAAACCTCTGTTCCCTGCAGTGGCAGGCGGATTCTTAACCACTGCACCACCAGGGAAGCCCCTATTTAGTTTTTATAAATTTATTTTTTATTTATTATTATTATGATTATTTTGGCTGTGTTGGGTCTTCTTGCTGCACGCAGGCTTTCTCTACTTGCGGCGATTGGGGCTACTCTTCATTGCTGTGCATGGGCTTCTTATTGTGGTGGCTTCTCTTGTTACGGAGCACAGGCTCTAGGTGTGTGGGCTTCAGTAGTTGTGGCATGCGGGCTCAGTAGTTGTGGCTCATGAGCTCTAGAGCACAGGCTCAGTAGTTGTGGCACACTGGCTTAGTTGCTCCGTGGCAAGTGGGATCTTCCTGGACCAGGGCTCAAACCCATGTCCCCTGCATTGGCAGGCGGAGTCTTAACCACTGTGCCACCAGGGAAGTCCCAATATGGACTTTTTTTTTAAGGGTAGATTTATTTATTTATTTAGGCTGCGCCAGGTCTTAGTTTTGGCATGCGGACTCTTAGTTGTGGCATGCATGTGGGATCTAGTTCCCCGACCAGGGATTGAACCCAGGCCCGCTGCATTGGGAGCTCAGAGTCTTACCCACTGGACCCCCAGGGAAGTCCCTAATATGGACCTTTTAACAATGTTAATTCATCCAATCAATGAGTGTTAAATGTCTTTCCATTTGTTTGAAAAGATTTCTTTTACAATCTTTCAATAATGTCTTATAGTTTTCATTGTACAGGTCTTTATCCATAGTTAAGTTTATACCTATGTATTTTATTCTTTTTGTTGCCATTTAAGTGAGATTGTTTTCTTAATTCCTTTTTTTTGCTAGCTCATTGCTCGAGTTTAGACATTCAACTGAGTTTTGTATGTTGATTTTGTACTCTGCAACTTTATTTGTTGATTATTTCTAATAGTTTTTTGGTAGAGTCTTTAAAGTTTTCTATGTGTAAAATTATGTTATCTGCAAATAGTGAAAATTTTACATATTCCTTTCCACTTTAGATGCCTTTTGTTTTTCTTGCCTTACTGCTCTGGCTAGGACTTCCAATACTATGTTGAAGAAGAGTGGAGATAGTGGACATCCTTTTTTTGTTCCTGATTTTAGAGGGATAGCTTTTGACTTTTCACCATTGAGTTTGATGTCAGCTGAGGGGTTTTTCATATATGGCCTTTATTATGTTGAGGTATGTTCCTTCTTTATGCAATTCTTTCAGAGTTTTTAATCATAAATGGGTGATGAATCTTGCCAGATACATTTTCTGTATCTATTGAGATGATCATACGGTTTTAATCCTTCATTTTGTTAATGTGATGTATCACATTGATTGATTTGTAGATGTTGAACCATCCTTGCATCCCTGGAATAATCATGCTGTACAATCCTTTTAATGTTGTATTTAGTTTGCTAATACTTTGTTCAGTATTTTTGCATCTGTGTTCATCAGAGATGTCCTATAATTTTCTTTTTTTGTGTTGTCTTTGTCTGTTTTTGGTATCAGGTGATGTTAGCCTAGTAAAATGAGTTAGGAAGCATTCCTTTTTCTTCAGTATTTTGGAAGAGTTTGAAAAGGATAGGTATTTAATCTTCTTTGAGTGTTTGGTAGACGTCAACTGTGAAGCCAAGATTTTTATTTTTCTATAAATGCCTACATTAGCTATTTATTTATCTAAATTTCCCTTTTTGAACTGCTTTTGCTGTGTCCCATAAGTTTTGGTACTTTGTGTTTCTGTTTTCATTTGTCTTAAGGTGTTCTTTGGTTTCTTCTGAGACCTGTTGTTTTTTCATGATTGTGTTGTTTAATTTACACATATTTGTGAATTTCCCCACTTTCCTCGTGTTACTGATTTGTTGTTTCATACCATTGTCGTCAGCAAAGATACGTTGTATTATTTCAATCTCCTTAAATTTGTTAGATCTGGTTTTATAACCTATAACATATGATTGCTCTAGGGAATGTTCTTTTGTTGTTGTTGTTTGTTTGGATTATTTTTATTTTTTAGGGAGTGTTCTGTGTGCACTTGAGAATGTGTATTCTGCTGCATTTGGATGATATGTTTTGTATATGTCCATTTGATCTAAAGTATAGTTCCAGTCCAAAGTTTTCTTTTTTTTCTTGTTGAATTTCTGTCTGGATGATCTACCTGTTGTTGAAAGGAGAATATTGAAGTCCCTTATTGTGTTCCTGTCTATTTTTGTCTTCAGATTGGTTAATATTTGATTCATATATTTTTGTGCTCTAATGTTAGTTGCATATACACTTACCATTGTTATAGTCTCTTGATGAATTAACTCCTTTATCATTATATCATGAACCTCTTTCTCTGTTGCGGCAGATTTTCACTTAATGTTCATTTTGTCTGACATAAGTATAGCTACTCTTGCTGGCTTTTGGTTTTCCATTTGCATGAAATGTCTTTATGTTGCCTTCACTTTCAGCCTATGTGTGTCCTTAATGCTGAAGTGAGTCTCTTTGGCAATGTATGATTGAGTCTTGTTCTTTTATCAATTTGGCTGCTGGGGTATTTTTGTTTTATTTTTTGTTTTTGGCCATGCCACATGGCATGTGGAATCTTAGTTCCCCTACCAGGGATCAAACCCACGCCCCTTGCGGTGGAAGCATGGAGTCTTAACCACTGGACTGCTAGGGAAGTCCTTGCTGCTGTTTTCTTTTTATTTTTAAATTTATTTATTTATTTATTTATTATTTATGGCTGCATTGGGTCTTCATTGCTGCGCATGAGCTTTCTCTAGTTGTGGCGAGTGGGTGCTAGACTTCATGCGGTGCACGGGCTTCTCATTGCGGTGGCTTCTCTTATTGCAGAGCATGGGTTCAAGGTGCATGGGCTTCAGTAGTTGCAGCATGTGGGCTCAGTAGTTGTGGCACATGGGCTCAGTGGTTGTGGCTCATGGGCTCTAGAGCATGGCCTCATTAGTTGTGGTACATGGGCTTAGTTGCTCTGTGGCAAGTGCGATCTTCCTGGACCAGGGCTTGAACCCGTGTCCCCTGCATTGGCAGGCGGATTCTTAACCACTGTACCACCAGGGAAGTCCCCTTGCTGCTGTTTTTGAATTGTAGAATTTTGTAAGGACTTACTGTTGCCATCTTTTTAATTGTTTTCTGGCTGTTTTGTAGTTGAGACAGATGCACATCTGTGATGAGCTTGACCCTTCCCTATAGTCGACATGCACTTGACCAGCATCTCTTTCTGTTCAGGTTGCTGCTGTGGAGCAGAGGATGCAGAGGCACCTTTTGAACAGATCGCTTCTCTAGGAATGTCACAGGCTAGGACTCCCAAGGCAGCTTTGTGTTCCCAGAAGACGCACCCCTGTGAGATGTGTGGTCCAGTCTTGAGAAATGTTTTCCACTTGGCTGAGGATCAGGAAACACAACACAGCCAGAAACTGTTGAGGTGTGGGGCATGCGTGAAACTATTTTATTTTAGTGCAAACTTTAAACAACACCAAAGGCAGCACATGGGAGAGAAAACTCTCAGAAGCAGTGTGGATGAGGCCTTGTTTGTGAAGAGCTGCAGGTTCCATGTGTCACAGAAGCCATTTACCTGTAGGGAGTTTGAAAAGGACTTCCTGACTATTGTGGGACATCTGCAGCAACAGGCCTCTTGTACTGTCGAGAAGCCAAACACAATCACCCAGTGCGAGTCAACTTCACAAGGCAGGAGAGGTCATCACACCTGGGGAGAATGCAAGAAAGCCCTCAGCCTCAAACACACACTTGTTCAGGACCAGTGGGTCCACACTGGAAGACCTTGTTTTGTGTGCAGTGAGTGTGGGAAAACATTCAGGTACAAATCCTCATTTGTTGTACACCAGAGAGTCCACGCTGGAGAAAGGCTTCATGTGTGTGGTGAATTTGGAAAATCCTTTAGGCAGAGCTCAACCGTCAGTCAACATCAGAGCATTCATTCTGCGGCAAGGCACTACAAGTGCAGCAAATGTGGGAAATCCTTACCCTACAAATCTATCCTCATTTCTCCCCACACATGGCACAATGGAGAAAACAGTTACGTGTGCAGTGAATGTTCAAAATCTTTTACCTCTAGCTCAGCCCTCACTTATCATCAGAGATCTCACACAGGAGAAAGGCCTTATGAGTGTAGTGACTGTGGGAAATCTTTTATCTCTAGGCCTGCCCTCAGATACCATCAGAGATCTCACACAGGAGAAAGGCCTTATGAGTGCAGTGAATGTGGGAAGTCTTTTACCACTAGCTCTAACCTTCATTATCATCAAAGAGTTCACACTGGAGAAAGGCCTTATGAGTGCAGTGAATGTGGGAAATCTTTTAACAATAGGTGGGTTCTCATTCAACACCAGAGAGTTCACACAGGAGAAAGGCCTTATGAATGTAGTGAGTGTGGGAAGTTGTTTAAATATGGATCCCAATTGAATCAACACCAGAAAGCTCACACTGGTGAAAAGCCTTTTAAGTGCACTGAATGTGGGAAATCTTTTAACAATAGGTGGACACTCATTCAACACTGGAGAGTTCACACAGGAGAAAGGCCTTTTGAGTGCAGTGAATGTGGGAAATCCTTTAATCGGAGAAATAACCTCATTTTACACCAGAGAATTCATACAGGAGAAAGGCCTTATGTGTGCAATGAATGTGGGAAATCTTTTACCTTCAGCTCCAGCCTTCGTTACCATCAGAGAGCTCACACTGGAGAAAGACCTTATGAGTGCAGTGAATGTGGGAAATCTTTTATCTCTAGGTCTGACCTCCATTATCATCAGAGAGTTCATTCTGGAGAAAGACCTTATGAGTGTAGCGAATGTGGGAAATCCTTTATCCAAAGAAATAACCTCATAATACACCAGAGAATTCACACAGGAGAAAGGCCTTACGAGTGCAGTGAATGTGGTAAATCTTTTACCTGTAGTTCCACTCTCCATTATCATCAGAGGGTTCACACTGGAGAAAGGCCTTATGTGTGCAGTGCATGTGGGAAGTCTTTTATTACCACTTCCAAACTGCGTTGTCATCAGAGAGGTCACAGTGGAGAAAGGCCTTAAGAGTGCAGTGAATGTGGGAAACCTTTTACAGTATGTCTTATACGAACTAACAAGTTCTGTTCCGCGAGTGAGTTTGTAAGTCCAATTTGTTCTTAAGTTCAACAGAGTTAGCCTAGGTACCCAACTAACACAATGGGCTATATAGTACTGTACTGTAATAGGTTTATAATACTTTTCGCACAAATAGTACATAAAAAACAAACAAAAAATAAAACGTTTTTAATCATACTTTACAGTACCCTGAAAAGTACAATAGTACCAGCTCCATCACCATTGCTTTTTTTCTTTAAATCAAAAAAAAGGAAACAATTCAGTTTAAAGAAAGAAACCCAGAAATTGTCTGAAAAAAGAGTGGGGCAAATGAACTCCTGAAAAAGTTCTGCCTCTTGGTGATCACATTTATTGGAAGGGTTGGAGAAAATTAAACTGCCATTTAGCCTAAGAATTTGTGAGTTATCTGAAAATCAACTTATTTCAAGAGTGGAAGAATTCTTGTTTTTTTCTTAAATCAAACTGTACGCCAGTTTCTCTTTTGAATATCTTCTACATTTAAAGAGGCAATTATACAAAATCTCATTTTCCACACAGGATAAATTCTTTGTTTCAGCTAACTCTCAATGGCGGGGCAACTAGGACAACACCATCTCCCCGGAAAAAGAGCATTGGAATATTCCATTTTGTTGATTTATATATTTCTTCATATGTTTGTTCATCAATTTCTATAGTTGTCACAGTTTCTTCCACATCTCCCAATATCATATTTTAATGTAACCTCCCTCGAAGCTCTGTGTTGTTTCTCATTTTCACTCATCCAGGCTGAGCCTGATGAGATCCAGGAGCTCTTCTACAGTGTTCGTAGTTTGTTACTGGTCCACATCGTCCAAAATCTTTCACATCACCTCTGCTTTTATGCTTGTTTCTGGACATCTTGGGCTTGAAATAAAGATACTGTACTAGTCTATACAGTACTGTTCAGTAAGTACGCAAAAGCACAAGCACTTGTAGAGGATACACACATGTTAAAATGTACACCAGACACATGAACTAACTCATGTGATTAGACATGAGAACGCATGTTCGCATTTTGAAAGCTCACTACTTGAAGGTTCGTATGTAGGGGACTTACTGTATAGGAAAATGTAACCTCTTTCAATACCAGAGAGTTCACACTGCACAATGGCATAGATGGGCAGGATATGTGCAGTTTCAGTGGTCAGTATAAGGGCAGTGGAGGAAACTATCTGAGGAGCCATCTCTCTGAATTGACTCTCATACATCTGAGCATGCACAGTGGGGAGAATCCCCGGTTATGTGGGAAGGCCATTTTATCTCTACCGGCCAGCAGGCCTACAAAGTGTGCATCAGTCACCAACCCAGTTTGCTCAGGGAAGCTGACTCTGTCCCCCACTGTGTTAGCCAAGTTAGGAGTCACCTGAGCCCTAGGGGATATTTCCCTCCTCTTTGATTACCTTAGGCATGGACCTGACCCAATGTTGTTCCATAGAACATCATTTGAGTTTTCTGGCAGCATTCAAACAAAGACTACAATTTTCAGGGACATGTTGGTGTCACGTGATACTTGTGATGTGTCTTTCCAGCTTGCAAGTCACACACTCTAGAACTCTTGGCCACATATTGCCTTGACTTGAATAATAACTAAGGCCTTTAAGTCCTCATTAATTTGGGGAGTTCTATTCTGGTGTAGGGTAGTTTATAAACTAGTACAAATTTGTGTTCTACAGGCATGAATGGGAGAAGAAGTTTTTATGGGTCTCATGCTGTGCCTGAGGAGGGACAGCAAGATGGCAGAAAACAACTTGACAATTTTTACCAAATTTGCATTGCTGCATAGAGCCTCCTAGGAAAGACTGTTGGGCTTTCTCTTCCTCATTTGAGGCCTGTATCCTATGTTTTTTATGAGTCTTGGATGACTCTAAGGAGGGGGACATGTGAGAATCTTAACAGTGTTTCTGAGAGCCACATGATTTTTTTCTCTTACTCAAGGTAGATATCACAGAGTATCCCAGCACTGTTGAGGGGATATTTTCCCCAGGTCTACAAAGATCCACATTCCCTGATGGCCACAAGTCACTGGGCTAGTCTCACTGGTTATAAGACTGTTGGTTCCAAGGGAAACCGTAATAGGTGTGGAAACTCTACTTTAGTAGGTAGTGGAGGAGTCTGCAGCCAGCTAAATGAAATGTTCCTCTTCTAAAAGTGTAGCCAGAAATGTTTCTGTGACCAGAGGTTCTGTGTGTACACAAATCTTGGGACCTCTAGGCATGCTTATCTTGTGTAGCTGAGGACATTGTCAGAAATTAATCAGGTTTTGTGGATTGCTGTAGCCTCTCGGTGATGTTCGCCTCAAGGCACTTACTGTGCAGGGAAGAAAAAACAGAAAAGGGGATTCATATTCTGAGGATGTGGCTCTCTTGACTGATGCAGCACTCCTCTTGACTTGGGTGGAGACGTTCATTGCTCCCTATATTTGCTGCTACTGAGACAAGACTGGCCTTCCAGAGGGCATGAGGAGAGAGATGTTGGAGTCAATACAGCATTGCCCAACCTATTTCCCATAAAGAGTGGGACATAGATATTTTTCTTCTTTTTTATCTTGAGCTAATTTTTAAAGCTTTATAAAGATATAATTTACATGTACTCAACAGCTTATATTTAAAGTGTACAGTTTGATAGGTTTTGACATAGGTATGAACCTCTGAAAACATCATCCTATTCCCGATAATGACCATATCTGTCATTTACTTCATGTCTTTTTATAATCTCTTCTTACCTCCTTTCCAGCTTCTCCAGGTAACCATTGGTTTACTTTCCCTTACAATAGATAACCTTTGCATCTTCTTGTATTTATATGCTTGGAAAAATAAGCTGTTTATTTTTTTCTGATTTCCTTCATGCTTTGTAATTACTTTCAGATATGGGTAGCTCATCTCTCTCTTTTTTTTCCTGAGTAATATTCTTATCCTTGGATATACCACTGTTGATTTACTTATCCATCTCTTTGTGGGTGTTTAGGTTATTTCTAGGTTGTGACTATTGGAAATAAACCTGTTACAAACATTTGTGTCAGTTTATATGGATGTGTGTCTCTTTGATCTTGTGTCAGTAACTTAAAGTGGAGTGTCTGAGTCACAGGGTAGATCTAAAGTGACTGTACTTTTTTTTGCATATTAACCAGCAGTATGTTAGAGAGTTCCATTTCTTTCACATCCCTGCCAGTGCTTGGTATGGTTAATTTTTATGCCAGCCCTTTTCATAAGTGTATAGTGTTATCTCAGTGTGGTTTTAATTTCAGTTTTCTAATGATTCATGATTTTGAGCATTTTGCAGGTCTTTGCCACCTCTATGTATGTATGTGTATATATATATATTAACAAATGTATATGTATATACATATATTTGTGTGTGTGTGTGTGTGTGTGTGCTGTTTCAGTTCTTGTTATTTGCTTTTTTTAAAAAAATATGCATTATGGCTGTTTCCCTTTTCATTTACAAATAAGACATCAAAACAACAAAGACATATGTGGAATTTTACTCATTCTTAAATGAAGTGAGTAACATTTGCCATACAGAATAATTGTTTTTAATACAGGTAGGATATACCTGTATTAAGGTAGGATTTTTCCTCAAATTTTCTGTGTTGTGCAAAATGTCATGACCACAAATCCCACACATATTTAAGATCAGTATGTATTATTAACATAATCTCCATCACTTAAGTCGAGGCATTCAGTAATACATTAAATGTAGTCCTGCTTTGTAGTATTTCCCAATTTCTGAAGTGTAAATTCTCCCACCACTCATTTGGAATGTGATCAGAGAAGGAACTGAAAAATTCTACTCAAGGTCCCCCAGGTTTTTTGTTGGAAAACTAAACTTAGCATGTGCAGGAGGAGACTTTACAAGGCCAGGCAGACAATAGCTGCGGGGGCTGTGGGCTGGTTGGAGGCTCAGACGCCTCAGAGACATAATTCTGACTGGCCAGGGGGGAGGTATGTCCCTGAACACCCTGGGGTGTCAGTGGAAACCCTAGTTGGCCTCACCTTGTTAGTGACAAGGTATCAGAGCAGTCAAACTATCCTGAGTTTCCTCCTCTGACCCCACCGGTTATCTTGCAAGAGATTCTCACCCTCTGAACTCTCCAAAGTTCTTTTCATCTCTACCTTTCTGTAATTGTTGACTGTTTATTTCCAACTGTGTTTACCTTCTATGGGTCTCACCACCTACTTGGATACTATTTCAGACACCTGCACCCCAGGACCACATTCTAGATGCAGGGCCACTGCCTACCTTCATGGTTTAGGCAGTGTTTCATAAGTACTGGGGCTGGGAGTGTGCAGGGCAGGGGTCTAGGGCATGCTTTCTCTGCTCTACACCTTAAGAAGGACCTGGTTACATCTTTTCCTCCAAGATGCACATGTATCAAGTCAGCGGGGACACCTGTGATCTGAGGTTGCATCTCTAAAGAGAGGGAGGAGGTGTGGTGGTGATGGAGGACCACAGCAGGGAGAGCCATACCCACAATGCTGGGTGGGAAGGCTGGGACAGTGCAGGGACCAAAGGAGACATCTAATATTTGTCTGCCCCATGTGGAGACTCAGGAAGGACCCACTGGGCTTAATCCCTGCTTCTCCCTCTAGAAGCTAATCGCCTAAGGCAGTGTCCTGCCCAGAGTTCTGGTAGATCTGCCCCTGGAGTCCCCTGAGGGATGCAGCAGAGTTCATGGAGATCCACAGGCTCCCCACCCTGCCCAGGAGCACCCCACCGTCCACCGCTCGTGCATCTGGTAGGGACACTTAGCCGTCCATGTCCACAGCTTGGGCACACCTTGGTGACAGCATGCAAAAGTTGGGATTCTGACTCTGAGGTGGAAAAGCAGGATTCAGTCTTTGAGTCAAAAATCTCATATTTGGGGACTTCCCTGATGGTGTGGTGGTTAAGAATCCACCTGCCAATACAGGGGACATGGGTTTGAGCCCTAGTCCGGGAAGATACCACAGCCGTGGAGCAATTAAGCCCGTTGAGAAACTAAGCTCTACTGAGCCTGCGCTCTAGAGCCTGCAAGCCACAACTACTGAGCCTGCATGCCACAACTACTGAAGCCTGCACGCCTAGAGCCCATACTCCACGAGAAGCCACCGCAATGAGAAGCCCGTGCACCACAACGAAGAGTAGCCCCTGCTCGCTGCAATTAGAGAAAGCCCGTATGCAGCAAAGAAGACTCAACGCAGCCGTAAATAAATAAATTTATTTAAAAATCTCATATTTGGTCTCTGGAGCCAACTAGGGACTCACACTCACACTTGATTGGATTATCCAAGATATATTGTTAGGGTAGAAATTAATGTCAGACAAGGAACCACAGAACCAGGAAGTTCAGAGAACACTAAGGAGGATAAATGCTAAAATTCTACTTGTGATATCATTTTCAAATTATAGAAAATCAAAGATAAATCCTGAAAGAAGTCAGGGCAGGGGGACGAGGGAGATCCCTTACCTATAGCAGAACAAAGATAAGAATTAAATTCATCTTCTTAGAAACTGTGCAGGCAAAAAGAGATTTAAGTGAAATAATTGAAGTATTGAAAAAGAAAAAAACCATCAACCTAGAGTTTTGTTCCTGGCAAAATTATCCTTTGATAGTGCAGGGTAAACAAAGCCTTTCTCAAATAAACAAAAATAGGGAATTTGTTGCCATTAAATCTGCAACATTAGTCCATTCTTGTTGTTATAATGAAATACCACAAACTGGGTAATTTATTTAAAAAATAAATAAACATTTATTTCTCACACTTTTGGAGGCTTGGGAAGTCCAAGATCAAGGTGACAGCATGGACGATTCTGTGGTGAGGTCCTGCTTCCTGGTTCATAGCTGACACCTCCTTGCTGTGTGCTCACATGGTAGCAGGAGCTAGGGATCTCTCTGTAGCCTCTTTTATGAAGGCACCATTCATGAGGATTCCACCTCCAGGAATTATTCCTGGTTCAGTAAGATCCCACATGCTGTGGAGCAACTAAGCCCGTGCACAGCAACGAAGACCCAACGCAGCCAAAAATAAATAAATAAGAATTTAAAAAAAGAAATAACAAATATGGTAAATATTAATCCAACTGCATCAATAATCACTTTGATGGGAATGGTCTAAATGCACTAATTAAAAGATTTTCAGGGTGGATTAAAAAGCAAGACCAGGGCTTCCCTGGTGGCACAGTGGTTGAGAGTCCGCCTGCGGATGCAGGGGACACGGGTTCATGCCCCGGTCTGGGAAGATCCCACATGCTGCGAAGCGGCTGGGCCCGTGAGCCATGGCCGCTGAGCCTGCGCGTCCGGAGCCTGTGCTCTGCAACGGGAGAGGCCACGGCAGTGAGACGCCTGTGACCGGCAAAAAAAAAAAAAAAAAGCAAGACCAAACTATATGTTGTCTACAGAAACTATGTAATAATACATCTGTACTGTTTTCAGGTTCTACATTTGTGGTAATTTGTTTCAGGGGCAGTAAGAAATGAATACAGGGATAGGCATGTGAAGAAATGAAATAACTGAGAAAGACAAAGTTAGAGCAAGTTGGGGAGTGCTCACTTTGTGAAGGTTGTGTGTGTGTGAGGTGGTGGCATCAGTGTGGTTAAACTAAACTGTTTTATCTGTTGTGGTTTCATTGTTTAACAGTATTCATTAGCTATCATTGGGCAAAGGTATAATTTTATATTGGGGGAAAATGTTATTTGGTGATCCATTTAGCTAATTGGAAAATATTCAAGTCTTTGTGGTTTACTGAAACACACCCTTGACCTGATTATAAAGATTCTGTAAATGGAGGCATGGGAAGGACACAGCCTCAATACAGCTTATTGCATGAACTTATTCCCAATAAATATTTACAGCGTATGAAATTGTATAAATATGAAGTCATATTCCAAGAATAATATGAGAGTTGGGAGTTAAATAAGCTTTTACATCTCATCATTTTGGTATGCAAATGACTATAAGGTTGTACATTCTCAAGGAGTGGAAATCAATCTGAGGGTTTATGGAGATAAAATATAAAGCAGCTGCATAAAATGTCTGACTCTGTCAGGTAAACTAAAAGATCAAATTGAGTGGTTGTCAGAGCTGGGGAGGGTAGTGGAATGTGACTACCCTCAGAATATCCGTCTTCTTTCTTCCCAGTCATGGTTCTGTACGGACTGTTTTGCTCATAGCCAATCATAATACAACTAAATGCACACACACATTTCCAATGGTTAGCTTCAGGCTACATGCATTTGAATGACAAGTATATAATATATCCAGCTATGCACTGAATCATTTTATGTCTGAATGACTCTATAGTAAAATGGCCATTTAGAACAGTAGATCTGAGAGCATCTCAAATGATTTTTTTTTTCCACGTTGCGCGCCTTGCGGAATCTTAATATCCCGATCAGGGATCAAACCAGCGTCCCCTGCAGTGTTGGCGCTGAGTCCTAACCACTGGAGCACCAGGGAATTCCCTTAAATGATATTTTAATCCTTTGGCAGGTGAGATTCACGAAGTCTAAAATTATTTCTTTTTGCTGCAGTTAACGAGCAAAGCCCTGCCTTTCTTGAGGCCGGATGACCCCCTCACAGCATCCTTCCTGGATCCGCGTGTGACAGGTTCTGGTTGGTCAGGAATGAGAATACCCTTCGCTGCGGCCTCTAGGGCTCTAGGAACTATATTACCCAGAAGAAATTGCAGCAGGTTGAGCCAGTGATAGTTCAGGATAATGGCATTTCCGGGAAAATTCCTCGGCTCTGGGCGGGACTTCCGGCCTCTTCCTAGCGACGGTCATTTTAATTGTCCGGGTCTGTTTTGGCTCTGGGGCGCTGGGTCGGGACCAGGGTAACGAGGTGAGAAAACGTGACAGGAGGCGCTGTCCCCGCGGCACAGAGGCGGGTCTGAAGTTCGGGGACGCCGCCCGGGGTACCCCGCGCAGGCCCAGGAGAGGGTCCGAAGTGCCCGCGTCCCGCCTGTCCCCGCCCCGCTGCCTCCACAGAGTCCGATGGCGGCGCCGGCGTTGAGGGACCCGCCTCAGGTAAACGCTCGTCCTCTGGGTCCTCACCGCCCTCACCTCATCAGACACTAAAGCCCCGAGTGCGGGGCGCCTTGCTCACGTGCCTGCAGGCCAGGCCGCGGTGTCTAGGACGGTAAGGCGGTCGTCGTTGGGACTCTGTTTCCGACAGTGTGATGCCGCGTGGGAGAGCGTGCCAGGCGGAGGGAACGTCAGGTGCAAAGTCTTGGAGGTTGGACTGAGGCGGGAGGATTCGGGAAACCTAGGATGAGCCTTCCGCTTGCAGGGAACAGAGGGTGTGGTAGAGTGACGTCTGGTTCGGCAGAGAGGTTGTTCCTTTTTCTGAGGGACCTGGAGGGCACGGAGGGTAGTGGATAGAAGAGAGACATATTATGTGTTAGGGTTTTAAAAGTTATCACGGACTTTCCTGGTGGTCCAGTGGTTAAGACTGTGCACTTCCAATGCAGGGGCGTTGGTGTGATTCCTGGTCGGGGCACGAAGATCCCACATGCTGTGGGGCAAGGCCAAAACAAAAAAAGTAGGAACAGACTGGAATGTGGTTGATGAAGACGTTGAGGCAAAGAGAAGTAGAGCCTTTGTCCAAAGTCAGAGATCTGGTAAGAGTCAGCTCTAAGATTGAAACACAGACGTTAGTAAGTTAACCCCAGGTCCAGGTTCCAGGGCCAGGTGTGGATACAGGGGAGTCCTGCTCACATGGAGCCCAGCCATGGTTGCTTTCCTCTTCCCACAGGTTCCGAAGGTTGAAAAAGCACTTAGGGGGAGGGTGGGAGGGAGACACAAGAGGGAGGAGATACGGAGATATATGTATATGTATAGGTGATTGACTTTGTTATAAATCAGAAACTAACACCATTGTAAAGCAATTATACTCCAATAAAGATTTTTTTTTTAAAAAAGCACTTAGGGATCCTACACAAGGCAGGAGAGGGTGTCCCAGTCCCTCACTGGTATTGACACCATCTGTAGGTTATCTGGGTATTTTGTCTTGAGACTCTTCCCTAGATACAGTCTCAGCTCTTGGATAGGGGGGCCCTGAGGATATCCCCAAGCCCTGGGTCCTGAGTGCAGGACAAGGATAACATACAGGAGTTCCCATTCCTGACAACCAGTATAAAGTTATATGGAAGGTTTTCCCAGGAATAGATACCAGCATGTGCAAGTACTTGGAGGTGTGACTGAGCTGGAAATAGGGTACAGCAGGTCTTCATTCTTTTAGTTAAGAACAAAGAGCAAGGGCTTCCCTGGTGGCTCAGTGGTTAAGGATCCGCCTGCCAGTGCAGGGGACTTGGGTTCGAGCCCTGGTCTGGGAAGATCCCACATGCCCAACTAAGCCCATGTGACAAAACTACTGAGCCTGCACTCTACAGCCTGCGTGCCACAACTACTGAAGCCTGCGCGGCTAGAGCCCGTTCTCTGCAACAAGGGAAGCCACTGCAATGAGAAGCCCAGGCACCACAACGGAGAGTAGTCCCCACTCGCTGCAACAAGAGAAAGCCCAAGCCCAGCAACAAAGACCCAACGCAGCCAAAAATAAATAAATTTATTTTTTAAAAAAAGAACAAAGAGCAGGGGATCAATAATCAGGCCTGTGATCTGGCTAAGAGCTTCAACATCATTTATGGAGGTAATGAGAGGTTTGGATAAGAGGAAGTAAGTGGTATTAACCAGGTTTTAATAGGCTGCATCTGACTGGAGAGAAAAGACTGTGGAGTTAAGGAGGGTGTCAGGGAGCCCAGGAAGAGCCCAGGTCTGTAATCCAGACCAGTGGTGAAGCCCCAGAGTTTTGGCCACGAAGGTGGGAGACAAGTTTGGATTCTAGATACATTCATTCATTCATTCATTCATTTATTTTTGGCTGTGTTGGGTCTTCATTGTTGCACGCGGGCTTTCTCTAGTTGTGGCAAGCAGGGGCTACTCTTCTTTGAGGTGCACTCTCATTGCGGTGGCTTCTCTTGTTGCAGAGAACGGGCTCTAGGGGCTTGGGCTTCGGTAGTTGCAGAATGCGAGTTCAGTAGTTGTGGTGCACGGGCTCAATTTACGTGGCTTGCGGGCTTTAGAGTGCAGATTCAGTATTTGTGGCATATGGGCCTAGTTGCTCTTCCCGGACCTGGGTTCAAATCCATGTCCCCTGTATTGGCAGGCGGATTCTTAACCACTGTGCCACCAGGGAAGCCCCTCTAGGTACATTTTTAAAGAAGAGCCAAGTAGATTTTTAGATGTTGTTAGGTAAGTTAGAGGTTAGAAATGACTCCAAGATTTTTAGTCCTAGCAGCTGAAGGGATGGATCCTTCATCAAATCGGATATGGCAGTTGTCAGTAGGTTTATGTTTCTTGGGAAAATCAGAAGTTTTGTTTTGGTCCTGATAAGGGTCTGAGATGTTTCAGAGAACAGTGAGTGGAGGCATCAAATGGGCAGCTGGACGCACATTTCTGAAATTTGGGGAGGGGATCAGGATGGAGATTTCCAAAAGTGGTAGCTATTGTAAGGACCAGAGTGAAGCTGTGGATGACATTTCGAAAGTGGAATGCAGGTTAGAGTGGTAATGCTATCAGTGGGTCAGAAGGACTAGGGTGCATGCCGAGGAGTGGTTCTCTTGCTTAGCACCTTGTTGAGGTTCCTGAGTATAACAAACACAGGTGAGAGACAGAATGGCTCTGGATGGTCTGGGAGAGAAGATGATCTGGCAGGTGGCCAAGGCTTCCATGGGATGAATGGGTGCAAAATACATGGTTTGAGAGGCAGAGAAATAATTGAGACAATTTGACAGTGAGGCCAGGGCTCCTGCTAATTCACTACTGTCCAGATTCTCCAGAATCGTGTAGTGAGCCTTGTTGGGGTCTAGAGTGTTTTAGTCTTGCTGGTGGATAAGATTCAGGGTAAACGGGGTCATTTGTGAAAGTCGTTATGCCTGGCAGGGAGATTGTAAGGGCTGGCTTGTGAGGAAGTTTGAGTAGAGAGAGGAGGGTTGTGACTTGTTGAGGGGACAGGCAATCAGACAGTGCATCACAGAAGTAGAAGAATGTCATGGGTGTCTGTAATTCACATGTGGTTCTGAGTGGCTAATATTGAAGCAAGGATCAGAAGCAGGTGGAGAGCCCTTCAAAGCACCATGAGGGGCTTTCCCTGGTATTGGGATTCATCAGAGGTCTGGGATTGTACTGAATAGTTTTTGAGTGTCAAGCGGTCTCTGGAAGGAAACTATGGGCCAGGTATATGGTTAAGTCCAGGGAGATACCTGTATTGTAGAGCAGGAAGATAGGCAGAACTGTGGGAGTGTAAACCTGGAGAATGATGATGTTAGAGAGTGAGAGTCTACAGAATAATATGCACATACACAGGTAATGTGAGCTTATGGCCCTACAGCCCTGGTATTGGGGACTTAATGGTGAAGCATGAGCCCAGGTTTGACCGTGTCTTGTACGTACAGTCTGGGAGACCTCAGGGGTATTGATTGGCAGGAGGGATGGAGCTCTGCTCGCCAGGCCCAGAGCTTATGTGGAAACTATATGTCCCCCTGTCTGTTAATGCTGAGGACTGAACAGTGATTAATGGGACCTGAGGAGAGAGTGAGCGGAGTGGCACCGGGTCCTGGTATCTCCTCTGTGGTGGGGAGCTTGGGAAGAGGATGATAGTAGGGTAGATGTGTGTGGTGATGGACTGTTGGTTCTCAGAGTGTTCATTCTTTCATCTGTCCCCATGTTGACAGGACAGTATGACCTTTGAGGACATTGCCCTGTACCTCTCGTGGGAGGAATGGAGGCTCCTTGATGAGGTTCAGGGCATTTGTACAACGATGTGATGCTGGAAAACTTTGCACTCCTATCCTCACTGGGTAAGACTCTCACAGCCTTCCCAGTGACCTGGAGTGAGCTCTGTATTCTGGCTCAACCCCTTTTCTGCGGGGGTGCTCTGTCCTTGTGACACATGGACATCAGGCACTGCTTGTTTCCCCAGCTTTCTGGGTAGTTGCTGTGGTAGGTATGCCTGGGTTGTTCGCACTCCATTCTTCTCTCCCCTGCAACCCCAATATTTGCTGTACCGGATCCTCACAGGGAAGAATTTGAGGTCTGTAGTCCTGCAGTGTGTTTAATGATCTGTACCATCTTGTAACTGAAGGTTTGTGCTTTTCAAGCAACAACTTTCCATGTCTCCCATCCCACAGCCCCTGGCCTTCTACTCTCTGTTTCTATGAGTTCAATGTTTTTTGTTTGTTTTAAACTCTACATATAAGTGATATCATACATTATTTGGCGTAGTATCCGTCTGGTTCATCCATGTTGTCCCACATGGCAGGACTTCCTTTGTTTTTAAGGCTAAATAATATTCAAGGCGTGCATGTGTATGTGTGAGTATATCACACCTTATCCATTCCTACGTGGATGGACACTTAGGTTGTTTCCATGTCTTGTGTATTATTCATAATGTTGCTGCAAACATGAGAGTGCAGGTTATATTTTCCCCATTGGATTTCATTTCTTTTGGCTATATTCCAAGCAGTGGGATTGCTGGATTGTATGATAGTTCTGTTTTGAATTTTTGAGGAACTTCCATACTGTTTATTCATAACACCTCTACCAGATTATCTTGCCAACAAGTGTACAAGGGTTCCCTTATTTCTGTACCTTTACCAACATTTGTCTTCTTGATGATAGCCATCCTAACAGTTATGTAGTAATATCTCATTGTGGTTTGGATTTACATTTCTGTGATGATTAGTGATGAAGAACAATTTTTCTTACACTTGTTAGCCATTTGTATATCATCTTTGGAATAACGTCTAATCAGATCCTCTGCCCATATTTTAATCAGATTATTCTTTTTCTATGAGTATGCTATGTGTTTAAAATATCATCCCTGGGGTCTTCCCTGGTGGCACAGTGGTTAAGAATCTGCCTGCCAATGCAAGGGACACGGGTTTGATCCCTGATCCGGGAAGATCCCACGTGCCACGAAGCAACTAAGCCCGTGCCCCACAACTACTGAGCCTGCACTCTAGAACCCACAAGCCACAACTACTGAGCCCACATGCCACAAGTACTGAATCCCACGTGCCTAGAGCCCGTGATTTGCAACAAGAGAAGCCATGACAATGAGAAGCCCCATGCACTGCAACTAGAGAAAGCCCACACACAGCAACAAAGACCCAACACAGCCCAAAAAATAAATACATTAAAAAAAAAAAAAAAGATTGCTTTGGCTCTTTGAGGTCATTTGTGGCTCCATATGAACTTTAGGATTCATTCTCTATTTCTGTGAAAAATCTCATTGTAATTTTGATAAGAATTGCATTGAATCCGTATATTGCATTTGGTGGTGTGGACATTGTAACATTATTAATTCTTCCAATACAAGGATGTGGGATATCTTTTCATTTATTTGTGTCTGTTTTATCAGTGTCTTATAGTTTTCAGAGTCCAGAGCTTTTACTTCCTTGTTAAATTTATTCATATGTATTTTATTGTTTTTGATTTTGTAAATATGATTGATTTCCTAATTTATTATTCTGATATTTCATTGTTTACAAAAATGCAACTGATTTTTGTGTATTGATTTTGTATCCTGCAACTTTACTGAATTTGTTTAATAGTTGTAAGTTTTCGGGGGGAGTCTTTAGGATCCTCTACATATAAGATCATGCCTTCTGCAGTAGTTTTACTTTTTTTATGATTTTATTATTATTACTTTTTTCTCTTGACCAAGTGTTCTGGGTAGGCCTTCCAGAACAATATTGAATAGCAATGAGGACAGTGGGCATCTTTGTCTTCTTCCTGGTTTTAGAGGAAAAGCTTTTAGGTTTTAAATTCTGAGTATGATGTTAGCATGGGCTTATTGTTTATGGGTTTATCATATTGAATTATATTCCTTGTACACTTAATTTGTTTAGAATTTTTAATAGGAAAGTATGCTCAATTTTGTTAAGTGGTTTTTCTTCATTTATTGAGATGATCGTATGATTTTTATCCTTCATTCTCTTAATATGGTGTGTCATGTTTATTGATTTGCATATGAGGAACTATCCTTGTTTCCTGTGGATAAGCCACACTTGATGATAATGTAAGATTCTTGAATATGATGTTGAGTTTAGTTTGCTAGTTTTCTGTTGGGAATTTTTTCCTTCTATGTTCATCAAGGATGTTGGCCTGTAATTTTTTTTTTCTTATAGTTTCCATAACATGCTTTGGTATCAAGGTATATTTCTCGCCTTAGCCTGAGAAAATGAGTTTGGAAATGTTCTTTCAGCGTTTTGGAAGAGTTGAGGAAGGATTGACATTAATTCTTAAAATCACTGGAAGAAATCACCAGTGAATCTGTCTGGTCCTGTGCTTTTCTTTGTTGGGACAGTTTGTTATTATTAATTAATTAATTTTTAAAAATTGAAGTATAGTTTATTTACAGTATTCGTGTCAGAGTAAGACATAGTGATTCAGTATTTTTATAAATTGGGGAATTCTATGATGGTCCAGTGGTTAGAACTCTGTGCTTCCCCTGCAGGGGAATGGGTTTGATCCCTGGTCTGCAAACTAAGATCACATGTGCTGTGCAGCACAACCAAAAAATTTTTTTCATAAATTATACTCAATTTTAAGTTATTATAAAAAATTGGCTGTATTTCCCTGTGCTGTAAAATATATCCTTGTTGCTTAGCTTTTGGGGAGATTTTTAATTAATGATTCAGTTTCCTTAATTGTTACTGACCTACTCATATTTTTTCCTTCATGATTTAATGTTGGTAATTTGTTTCAAATAATTTATCCATTTCTTCTTGTTTATCCAGTTTGTTGGCATTTAATTGTTCATTGTTTATGATATTTGTGTATCTGTAGTATCAGTTGTACTAGCTGCTCCTTCATTTTTGATTTCATTTATTTGTATCTTCTCTTTTCTAATTTAGTGTAGCTAAAGTTTTGTCAATTTTGGTTCTTTTCAAAAACCAGTTCTTAGCTTTGTTGATGTTCCTATTCTTTTTAGTCTGTATTTTATTTCTTTCTGGTCTGATCTTTGTTATTTCCTTCCTTCTAGAATTGAGCTTAGTTGTTTTTTTCCTAGTTCCTTGTGGTGTAAAGTTAGGTTGTTTATTTGAGTCTTTTTCCTTAATGTAGGCATTTATTACTATCAGCTTTACTTTTAGAAATTCTTTTGCTACATCTCACGGCATGTTTTGATTCCATTTTACTTCATCTCAAGATAATTTTATTTTTCCTTCTGATTTTTTTTCTTGAACACATTTGTTGTTCAGGAATGTGTTATTTAATGTCCATATATTTTTGAACTTTCCAGTGTTCACAAATATATTATGTTATTGATTTTTAGTTTCCAACTCTTATGGCTGAATAAGAGTCTTGATATGATTTCAGTCTTCCTAAAGGTGTGAAGACTTGTTTTGTGACCTAACATATGATGTCTTTTAGAGAGTGTTCTGTGTCCATTTGAGAAGAATGTATTGTGCTGTAGTTGAATGGAATGTTCTGTGTATGTTAGGTTGAGGTGGTCTAAAGTTCCATTCAATATTTCGTCAATGTTTGAGCTAAAGTGTCATTAAATATTTCCTTATTGATTTTCTGTTTGGTTAATCTACCCATTCTCAAAAGATGGGTATTGGAGTCTGCTAACATTATTTCATTGTTGTCTTTTATACCTACCTGTTTCTTTTCTTTTTTTCTTAATACTTATTTATTTATTTACTTTTGGCTGTGCTGGGTCTTCGTTGCGGCACACAGGACCTTCGTTGTGGCACGTGGGATATTTTAGTTGCTGCATGTGGAATTCCTAGTTGCAGCATGTGGGCTCTTAGTTGCGGCGTGCATGCAGGATCTAGGTCCCCAACCAGGGGTGGAACCAAGGCCTCCTGCATTGGGAGTGTAGAGTCTTACCCAGTGGACCACCAAGGAATTCCACCTTCCAGTTTCTTAATATTTGCCTTACACTTTTAAGTGCTCTGATGTTAGATTCATATTGTTTATGTTCTGTCCTCTTGATGAGTCAACACCTTTATCATTATTCAATGACTTTCTTTGTCTCTTGTGATAGGTTTTGAGTTAAAGTTTATTTTTCTGGCCTAAATGAAGGCTATTATAAGTATAAGCTACTGTTTTCTCGTTTCCATTTGTATTGAGTTTTTATTCAGTTCCTTCTCTTTCAGCCTATTTGTGTCCTTAAAGCTGAAGCAAGTCTCTTGAAGACTTTATCCTCAGCCACTGTGTGTCTTTTGAATGGAGAGAATTTTGTAAGGACTTTGTAATTGCCATATTGTTAATTTTTGTACAGCTGATTTGTAGTTCCTTTGTTCCTTTTTTTCTTTCTCACTTTCTTCCTTTGTGATTTGATGGTTTTCGTTAGTGGTATGCTTTGATTCCTTTCTTTTTATCTTTGTGTATCTACTGTAGGTTATTGCTTTGTGTTTACTGTCTGGTTTGCATAAAATATAACAGTATTTTAAGCTGATAACAACTTAATGTCAGTTCTATACAAAAAGTTTCCTTTTAGAATCCTCCTACACTGTTGGTGGGAATGTAAGTTGGTATAGCCACTGTGGAAAATAGTATGGAAGTTCCTCAGAAAACTAAAACTAGAATTACCATTTGATCAAGCAATCCCACTCCTGGGCATATGTCCAGAAAAAATTATAATTCAAAAAGATACACACACCCAAATCTTCATAGCAGCACTATTCACAATAGCCAAGACATGGGAACAACCAAAATGTCCATCAACAGATGAATGGATAGAGAAGATGTGTGGTCCATATATAGAATGGAATACTACTCAGCCATAAAAAAGAATGAAATAGTGCAATTTGCAGCAACATGGATGCATCTAGAAATTATCATACTAAGTGAAATAAATCAGAAAGAGAAAGATAAATACCGTATGATATCACTTATATGTGGAATCTAGAATATGACACAGATGAGCCTATCTATGAAACAGCAACAGAATTACAGACATAGAGAAGAGACTAGTGGTTGCTAAGAGGGATGGTTTGGGGAAGGGATGGAGTGGGAGGTTAGTGGGTATAAGCTTTTATATATAGGATGGATAAAAAAGGTCTTATTGTATAGCACAGAGAATTATATTCAGTATCCTATGATAAACCAGAATGATAAAGAATATTTTTAAAAAAGAATGTATATATATATGTATAACTGAATCACTTTTCTATACAACAGTAATTAACACAACGTTGTAAATCAACTATACTTCAATAAAGATAAAAAATAAAAGGGAAAAAAAGTCCCATTTTAGTATCTCACCCCTGTTGCATTTATATTTTTGATGTGACAGTTTATATGTTTTTATACTTGTAGTCATTAAAAGTAATTGTTGGCGTAGTAATTTTTAATACTTTTGTTTTTTATCCCTTATACTAGAATTAAGTGATTACCACACCACCATATTACAGTGTTAGCATATTCTGAATTTGAGTATATACTTAACCTTTACCACTGTGCTTCATATTTTCATATATTTTCCTGTTGCTAATTAGTGTCTTTTCCTTTCAGGTTGAAAAGCTCCATTTAGCATTTCTGGTAAGGCAGGTTGAATGGTGATGAACTCTCCCAGCTTTTGTTTATGTAGGAGAGTTTTTATCACTCCTTCATTTCTGAAGGACAACATTGCCAGATAAAGTATTCCTTAGTTGGCAGTTTTTTTCCTTCTGCATTTTGGATTTAATGTCCCACTCTCTCCTGGTCTGCATGGGTTCTGCTGAGAAATGTGCTTATAGCCTTACAGGGGTTCTCTTGTATGTGATAAGTTTCTTTTCTTTTGCTGCTTTCAAAATTCTTTGTCTTTGACTTTTCAGACTTTCATTTTACTGTCTCAGTGAAGATCTTGTTGGATTGAATCTGGATGGGGACCTATGTGCATCATGTACCTGCATATCCTCACCTCTCTCTCTTGATTTGGTTGATTGTTTCCACCATTTTTTATTTAAATAAGCTTTCTGCTCCTTTCTCCATTACTTCTCCTTCTGGCACTTCTACAATGTGAATATTATTTCCATTGATGGCATCCCATAATTTACATAGGCTTTCTTCAGTCTTTTATCCCTCTAGCTGGATGATTTGAAATCACCTGATTCAAGGTCATAGATTTTTCTCCTGCTTGATCAAGTTGGCTGGTCTCTGTTGTATTTTTCATTTCATTCATTGTGTTCTTCAGCTCCAAAATTTAATTCCTTTTTCTTTTTATTCTTTTTTTTTTTTTTTTTGTATCTTGGAACTTCTTGTGTTTTTTTGTTTGTTTGTTTTGGCCACACCATATGGCATGTGGCATCTTAGTTCCTTGACCAGGGATGGAACCTGTGCCCCCTGCAGTGGGAGTGTGAAGCCCTAACCACTGGACTGCTAGGGAACTCCCATTCTTGGAACCTGTTGATTTGTTTGTGTATTTTTTTCCTACTTTGATTGAGTTACTGTTTGTGTTCTCCTGGAGCTGGCTGACCTTCCTTAAAACATTTATTTTGAAATCTTCGTCCAGTTGTTTATAGATATGCATTTCTTTGGATTCACTTGCTGGAAACTTACACTCCTTTGGTGATGTCTTGTTTCCTTGATATTCCATGTTTCTTAGAGTCTTTTGTTCATGTTTATGCATTTGATGGATCAGTCACATCATCCGGATTTTCAGACTGGTTTTGGTAGGGAAAGACCTTAACTTGGGTTGGTTACAAGGTCACTGGCTAGGTGGGGTGTGGCAGTTTGGGCTGTCAGAAGGGACCAGCCATGTAATGGCTCTGCAGCTCTGTCAGCTCTAGGGACACCATAGATTGTAGGGATTCTCAATAGGCAAGGCTGCAAGGTGAACTCACAGGTACCTTGCCCTGGTGAACCTGGAGAGTGTGACATCAGTACTGTGTTCAGATCATACCAGGAATGTTTCTCATTTACCCAGTATTTTTTTGGTTGTAGCTCGTGACACAGCCCATGTCTACTTTCCCTTCTCCACTGTTAATCCTGTGCTGACTAGTCAGTTTTACTCCACTGTGATATCTACTCTGACTTCCAGCCCAGGGATAAGCCTCATGTCTCTGGACTTCAAATCTCAGCCATTTCTCTCATACCTCCTCCTCTCTTGCTCTGCAACTTAGGTCTGCATGTGCTATGAGGTGTCCACACATCCTTAAATTGGCCTTGAACAGCAGCTATTCTACTGCAGTTGGTTTCTGCTGGGTTTGGACATATGCTTTCTACACAGCGTCACATCACGAGCAGAATAGGTCCTGCAGGAATCCTCTGGCATATGAACAAGTTCTAGAATATGCCTACTTGGTGCTGTACACCTTGAACACTGTAGAGGTCACACTGCAGAGAAGTCTTATAGGAGAGAAGAATTTGCTCTAAAGGACTGCCTACATTCCTTGTGCTCATAAGGCCTTTTGCTTGTGTGAATTCTCTGATGTTCATGAAGGATGGAATTACAGGGAAAACATTTCCCACATTCACTGAACCCATAAGGCCTTTCTGCTGTGTGAACTCTCTGATGATTATTGATGTTGAAAGCAGAGAAAAAAGACTTCCCACATTCACGGCGCTGATAAGGCCTAAGTCCAGTGTGAACTCTCTGATGTTCAGTAATCACAGGGCTCTTGGAAAAAGACTTCCCATACACACTACACTCATATGGCCTCAATCCTGTGTGAACTCTCTGATGATAACAGAGGCCGGACCTAGATGGAAAAGATTTCCCACATTCACTGCACTCAGTATGAACTCCCTGATGATAACGAAGTTTCCTCCTACTGGTAAAAGATTTCCCACACTCTCTACACTTATAAGGCCTTTCTCCTGTGTGATCTCTCTAAAGATAATAGAGGCCAGGGTGAGAAGTATAAGATTTCCCACATTCACTGCATTCATAAGGCCTTTTTCCACTATGAACATTTCAGTGTTGAGTGAGGTAAGATTGATGACTAAAGGATTTCCAATGCTCACTGCACTCAGAAGGCCTTTCTCCTGTGTGAACTCTCCAGTGTACAATTAGGTAAAATTTTCATCTAAAAGATATCCCACATTGAGTACACTCATAACGCCTTTCTCCAGTGTGAAATGTCCGTTCTTGAACTATGATGGATCTACAGCTAGGAAACTGTGCACATTCACTGCACAGGTAATAATTTTCTCCAATGTGTCTTCTCCAGGGATAAATATGCACAAAGTTTTGGTTAAAGGATTTCCCACATTTGCTGCACTTGCACTGCCTTGTTTCAGTGTGAATTCTTCCATGCAGATTGAGGGTTGAGGTTCGCCTGAAAGATTTGCCAGACTCACCACACACGTGAAGCCTTTCTCCAGTATGCACTCTCTGGTGCACAACAAATGAGGATTTGTACCTGAATGTCTTCCCACATTCACTGCACACAGAACAGTGTCTTCCAGGGTGGACACTCTGGTCCTGAACAATTGCATGTTTCAGGCTGAAGGCTTTCTTGCATTCTCCCCAGGTGTAATGACTTCTCTGCTTTGTAAAGTTGCCTCACGCTGGGCAATCATTTTTGGCTTCTCCCTGGTGTGAGTGGTCTGTTGCTGGAGATGTCCCAAGGTGGCCAGAAAGTCTTTCCCAACTTCCTCACAGGTAAAGGTCTTCCTTCACACATGGCATTTGCAGTTCTTCACAAACAAGGCCCTGACTGCTGCATTACTGAAGGATTTCTCTTCCATGTGCTGCTTCTGGTGTTTTTGGAGGTTTGCACTAAAACAAAATCGCTTCAAACATATTCTACACGGGAACACTTTCTGACTGTGTTGTGTTTCTTCATGCTCAGCCAAGTGAAAAATACTTCTCAAGACCAGACTACATGTCTCACTGGAGTGATTCTTCTGGGAAAACGAAGGTGCCTTAGGAGTCCTGGCCAGTGACATGCTTATAGAAATGCTTCATTGAAAGGGTGCCTCTGCTCCACAGCAGCAACCTAAATGCAAATAAATGGTGGTAAAATGCATGCAAATAAACTTTATAAACTTTATGGAAAATTCCCCTCTGTCTCCAACCCCCACCCAGGTCTGTGGCTTGAATTTTGGAGGTCAGATCAGACCAAGTTATCACTACTCAAAGCAGGAGTGGGGCGAAATCGTTAAAAATCCTCACAGATCTGGAGCCAGTGGTGACTTTCAGGGAAACACTTATTCCTTAACACCATTATGCACCTTCATTATTCCTTCCCTCTAAGCTTGGCAATCTTTCATTCATTCTTTCTTTTATCAAATGAAATGTTTATTATTTCGAATGAGAGGTACCTTCTTTACACTGATCCCAGTAATTTGCTGTAGACATAAAATTACTGATAAAGTGCATCCTGTTCCCCAGAACCAGTAAGAAAGAAGATGGAGGTGTTCAGTTCTATATTAATCACAGAAAGTTTACAGAGACTATTCAGAGTTCTCTGTAGTAACAGAACCGATGTATAGACAAGGAGAGAGAGAGACTTAATTTATTATTTATTTATCTATTTATCTTTTCTCAGGGATAACTGTGGTAAGAAAGAGACATTTTAAGGAAATGGCTCACAGAATTGTGGTGGATGGCAAGTCCAAAACCTGCAGGGAAGGCTGGCAGGCTGGAGACCCCGGGAATAGCAGATGTTGCAGTCTGATGACAGCTTATATGCAGAGCTCCCTCTGTAAGTGTCTGTGTTCTAATCTCCTCCTATTATAGGGACACCAGTCATATTGGATTAAGGCCCACCCTAATGAACTCACAGTAACTGAATTACCTCTTTAAAGACCCTGTCTCCAAATACAGGCTTATTTGTCGGTCTTGAGGGTTAGGATTTAAACATATGAATTTGGTGGGGGGCATGGGAGGACACAACTCAGCCCATAATACTTCATACTCTGGCATAACTGAATTCACGTCCTTCTCACATAAAAAATACATTGACTGCAACCCACTTGCCTGCAAAGTCTTAATCCCTTGGATCAGGCATCACATGCCCATCATATCTTCAACAAATAATCATCCAGCCACAACCTTGATGTTCTCTCAGGAGCAGCCTTCCCCAGTTTTTAGAAGAGAGATAGGCTTAGAATTCCCCTAGTCTTCAAGTTCCTGGTCCTTTTTGCTTAACAATTCCTGCTTCAGTTTCTCTCTCTCCTCTTGCATTTACTGTGAACAGCAAGGAGAAACCAGGCCATGCCTTCAAGAGCTCACTTAAAAATCTCATGTCAGTATCCAGGTTCATCACTAACAGGTTCTACTTTCCACAAAACATGAAAATGCAGTTTGGCCAAGTTCTTTGTCACTATAACAATGATTGCCTTTCTTCCCATTTCAAATAACATGTTCCCACATTTCCGTTTCAGGCCTCATCAAAAGCAGTTTTAATATTTATATTTCTACCACTCTTTTGTTTATGATGATGTATGTATATCTGTAAGATGATAGGAGCTTTTTCTACAGCTCTCCTTTTTTTCTCTCTGAGCCCTCTTCAGAATCACCTTTAACTTTCATGTTTCAATCAGCAGTCTCTTCAGGGCAGTCTAGGCCTTTTCTAACTTGTTCTTCAAAACTCCTTTAGCTCCGCTCATTACCCAGTTCTAAAGTCACTTGAATATGTGTAGGTATTTGTCATAGTAGCACCTCTCTTCCTGGTTCCTAAGTCTGGACTACTCGGTGTTCTTCAGAGAAACAGAATCAGTAGGGTGTGTGTGTGTGTGTGTGTGTGTGTGTGTGTGTGTGTGTGTGTGTGTGTGTACACAGTGTGGAGGCACAATTCCTTCTATCCTTGTGTGTACCCTTATCATCTTACAATATATTGTATATTTATTATTCTGTCTGATGTATATCTTTTTTGTTGCTAGTATTGGCTTAATAGAGGCAGGTCCTTTACCAGATATTTTTCTTTCTGATACCTCTTATAGACACGAATAATGTTTGACACACATCAGATGCTTAACACATGCCTATTGAAGCAGTGAATAAAAGTATACCCATTTTGTTCATGTTCCTTTTTAAGATTCTGTAAGTTCTTCCTACTTCTCTCTTTTCTTCTTCTTCCAGGCTGCAGTAGTGCTCAGAAGTCAGAAATGAAAAATAATAATATTTTCTAGGTAAAACACTTGGGTTGGTGAGAAACACAGCCCATGAAGCCCATCCTTTGTCTTAGCTGTTTTCTGTCACTTTTTAGACTGTGTCTTGCCTATCAATTTTACCTGATCTTTTCCAGCCATTTCAGATATGTTATGGCCTGGGTTCCTGGCTTCTTCCCTTCCTCAATAAATTACTTAATCACTGCTAATAGTTCTCAATAATTTGATCATTTTAAAATGTTTCTCTAAGATCATCTCAAGTCCCCATGCTCACACTGCCACTGCATTTATGTGTGAAATAAAAATTCCTTCCCAACAAGTACATGACCTGATATTGTCCCAGACTTTTATCTACTGGGTAAAATGACCCCTGTGTACATGTGCAAAGATAGGAATTTGGAAAATTTTGGCTTACAGTGGTATTTATGCCATGACGTTGAATGAGATCACTAATGTGTGCAGATTGTGAGGAGAGATGACTATTGATTAAACTCTCAGGAATTCCATTACTAAGTGGATGAAAGAAAATGAAGAATCTGCAAATTTAAGTTAAAAATGCAAAAATTATCAATGGTGTCTAAAGCTACTGAGAGGATGTTTAACCAAAATCTTACCTATCACTGTTATGTTTAGGAGTTTGCTCATGACATTGGTTTTATGAGGATAAAACTGCACGTAGAATGAGTGAAGAATTACCTAAGAGTTGAGATAATAGAATAAGAGAGGGAAAATGCTCTAAAAAAGTGGAGTTGTAGGGACTTCCCTAGTGGTGCAGTGGTTTAGAATCCGCCTGCCAATGCAGGGAACACGGGTTCAATCCCTGGTCCAGGAAGATCCCAGGTGCTGCGGAGTAAGTAATCCCATGTGCCACAAATACTGAGCCTGTAATCTAGACCTTGCGAGCCACAACTACTGAGCCCACACGCTGCAACTACTGAAGGCCGCACACTCTAGGGCCCACGTGCCAAAACTACTGAGCCTGCCTGCCTAGAGCCCACGCTCCAAAACAAGAGAAACCACAGCAATGAGAAGCCGGTGCACCGCAATGAAGAGCAGACCCCACTTGCCACAAGTAGAGAGAAAGCCTGTGTGCAGCAACGAAGACCTAACGCAGCCAAAAAATAAATTTAAAAAAAACAGTGGAGTTGCAAAGGGTGTAAGAAATGGTAGAATCAGAAAATGTACTGGATGAAAGAGTGACGTGTAATTGTTTCAAGGTGTCCAATATTTATCAAGTTATTTTTAAGAGATTCAAAGAGACTGAAGCGCATTGATGGGCTTATCTTACAAGAGATTTGATAAAACAGCTTGTCTTGGCCAAGAGCTTCTCCTTAGGGTGTCTCCATAAAGGGTCTTTGAAGACAGTGGCAGTTTTGGAAGGAAATATTTTCTAGATGATATTGGATATAAACTTGTCCTTTGTCTTCACAGAGTGGGCAGGAGGAGTTGTCTTAGCCATTAAGCTTTGCCCCAGTATTTCAAGGTGGGTGGAATTCAGAGTGACATCCCCCAAGTGCATTGGATTCTGCTCTTTCCTCTGTTGGATACTGTAGCACCTGATAAATACCTTTAGTTGCTGTGAGTAAACTGGACCAAGAAAGAGGGAAAACAACTACAGAAATAATTCATAGATACTGTTTTTCAGTCATTTCAGAAAGGTGTATTGCCTCACTACATGCATTCATGTTGTTCTTCATTGACCTGTGTTACGGGCTCATGGTCTACCAGTGGCTCCATGGGTCTTTTCCCACACAGACACAAGCAGAGAATCCAATGCGTTCACAGCAGCAGCCCCTCCCCTAGACTTTCCCATGAGACCAAAGCACCATTCTTATCGTGCTGAGGAAAAAACTGCGTTCACCATTCTCATTCTGGTGAATATGTTGTCTGCTTTTACCCTCTCTTTTTATTTTATCTTTTTGGATAACTCCGATTATGAACCCACATCATGGTCTAATGAACGCCTCTGCAAAGGTATTTTCAGGTTTCCCGACATTCATCCCTTAGTGCTTTTTGGCAGTGACACTCAGCTCTTTCAGTTTAGCTTTCCTGTTGGGCAAGGAAAACAAATATTCTGAGTGTAGCTCCTGAGCTATAAGTTCTCTCTAGAATACCCCGCCATGTATTTAATCAACTTTATATATTTGTAGGCTCATGTTTTATGTCATTTCATCTTCCAGAAGATTTTGACTCAAAATTGATAACAGTGATAATAGCTCTGCTTTGTATTACATGTAGAGTATAAAAACACGAAAGCTACTCATAGTTATTCAAAAATAATTTTCTAAAAGTATATAATGTTATTCACTACAGGTTCAGGGAATTTTATGATAATATAGAGAATGTTCAAGATTTAGGAGTGTAGGTTATAACAGCACTTTAATTTAAACGTTAAACTTTATGTTGACACTTAAAAGATTTATTTGAATTTACAAAGCATAGTGGGGAAAATAGATGTTTCATTTGGAGAGCAAAAGACCTGGGAATACTCTTGAGCTGTAAAGTCACATATGGAATTCAAAGACTGAAGGAAGATCGATGTGTTTGTGGTATAGTGTGCGATGGGAAGAGTGATGAGAAAACAAGCAGAGGAAGCAGGTGAAGGCTTTTTTTGCCAGGTATCAGAGGATATCTCAGTGATGAGAATGATCCGAAGTTTTTGTAGGGAAGATGATGAGTTTGTGGGGGATTAGTCAGGTGGGATAATAATCAGTGTTGTATATGATAACAAGTGTAAGTATTTGATTCAAATAAATTTACTTTATTAAACTCTACATTTTAGCATCATTTAATATTTGTTTTAATTGAAAACTTTGTGTTTGTTTGAAGTAGTTCTTAGCAGTGATGCATTTACAGTATTTAATAGGAATATTTTGGAAATTACGTTTTTATGAAAGTGAATTTTAGAAATTGTGATCTATTGGCAATTGGAGGATACTTTTAAAAGTTGAATGCTCTTTTCCTCTTTATTACCCAACTGTAGTAAGTTATTTGCCTTTTATTACCACTAACATTTATTAACATAATACCTGTCAAATGTTGAAGCACTAACTCACAAAGGGCCTGTATTTGGACATAGGGCATTTATAGAGGTAAATAAGGATAAGTGAGATTATAAGAGTGTGGCTGTATTCCATTAAGACTGGTTTCCTTCCATTGACAAAAACTCAATTAACAATCAAGAAGAAAAAAGTTAACTTTATTCAATTAAACAGGTTTGTAACCCGGGAGACAGAGTCTCAGAATGTCTGAGATCTGTTCGGCCTGTTAGAAGTTGAAGGCACAACGATATACATTTATGAGACAGGATCATACAACAAAATGACATGCTGACATTTTACACAAAGTTCATAGGCCAAGTAAGCATGTACAAAGCAGTCAGTGAGTCACCATAACCCCCAATAGAGTTGGGAAACAATGCTAATCTTTTAAGAAGTTACATTGCTAGCATCAGAAGAAAGGGGAAAAAAATTTATCTTTGCAGTCAAGAAAACATTCCCATCTTTGAGGAAGACTAGTTAGTGTGTAATGCAGAAGCACACTGCACATTAAGGAGGTAGAGGGGCCAAAGCAGAAAATTTTATGTTTAAATTTTCTTGTCCTGCCTTGAAATATAAATATCATTGCACCACTCATAAGATGAGGGATAGACACCAGGAGTATGCACACGGGGAGAAAAGGCTATGTGAGGACAGAGCAAGAAGTTGGCTACCCAAAAGCCAAAACAGAGGCCTCAGGAAAAACTATACCTTTTGACACCTTCCTGTTAGACTTTCAGCATCCAGAACTGCAAGAAAATTAATTTCTGTTATTTAAGCCACCCAGTCTATACTCTTACTAAACCAGTTTCATTTGCCCGATGCACAGCAAGCCAAACGTTGAGACGCTGAGGTTTGCAGCAGAGAAACTGTTTATTCATAAGGCAGCCAAGCGAGCAGAAGCAAAGACAAATCTCAGATTCACCTCCCCAAAGGGGAGAGACTAGGAATGTTTATGGGATAAAGCTGGGTGGGGGGTGGGGGTAGGGGGATGGGAATTGAAGATAAGAAAAGGTGATTGTTGTTCTGCACAGGTAAAAGTAAGCTACAGATTTTTTCATGAGACACCTGTTCAGAAAACGGCAGTGTTAGCATGTTCTGAGGGTGGGCTGTTGGCCCTCTGACATCAAAAGGTCACTGAGCCGACATTTGCACATGCCCAGATGGAGGGTCAGTGGTCTTAACCAGTTTTAACCAGCTCGAGCTCAAACTGGACACAGCTGACTCCCAATTTCCTAAAACACAACTTGGGCAAAGATCTTAGTGTTTAGGTTATTTGCCGCTTGGGAGTACCCGCAAGTTTTTGTAAAAGCAAAGTGAGTTTGATCAGTGAAGGCAGGTTACAGTTTATAACTTATGACTACCCAAGGTTTCAATAGTATTAAAATGTTATGGCAGCCCTAGCAGACAAACACAATTCTCATTTAATGTTTTCTCATCACCAAATAAATGAGCTCAACACCCAAGAAATATAGTTAGGCCTACAACACCACTTCTGCTGTCACAGTAAATTCTGCCATCAGACAACTGAAGGAATTGAAGGACCATAGAAGCACCACCATTTGAAACCTTGCTAGCCTTTAATAAATGGGTTGATTTGTGTAACAAAAACAAAAACAAACAAACAAACAATATATATATATATATAGAGAGAGAGAGAGAGAGAGGATTACACAATTGTAACAATTCTAAAAAGGCCACAAAATAAAAATTAGCTTTTATACAATTTAGGGCGTTTAGTTTGGCAGTTCCTATTTTTCTTCCACTTTTGATGATCCTGTTCATTTTTGCTTCTACTCCTCAAAATGACTGATAACATAGGCAGGGGAACCGTTTTCTGGGGGAACCAGAGGCAGAGCTCCTGCTTGTCCATCCACTTCAGGGCAGCCTAACATCGCACTACTTGCTTTTCTGTCATGGACCTCAATGGACTCTTTTTTCTTCTTCCTGACCAAACAAACTGAAACTTAAAAAACTGAGTAACACTTCAGACCACATGCATTTGAAGATAAATAAACAATGTTTCTAGCTATGTGTGGATTCATTTTATATACGAATGACTGGAATGATACGGCCATTTAGATGAGTAGATTTGCGAGCATCGCAAATAATAGTTTTATCCTCTAGGAGCTGCCTGGGCTTAATGGAGTCTGAAATAATGTCTCTTCGCGGCCTTTAACAACGACCAAAACCCCTCCCTCCTTTGAGGTAGGAACACCACCAGCAGCATTCCTCAAGGGGCTGCAAATCCAATGCTCCTGTTGAACATTATGAACTAGATTCGCCGCGGCCTCTGGAGCGCTGGGAACTACATTACCCTGAAGGCACGGGCCGAGAGGCAGCAACGGCCAATCAGGATGAGGGGTTCCCGCGCGTGCGCGTCTGGGCGGGACTTCCGGCGACCCCGTTGTGGCGGTCATTTATGCTCCCCTCCGGTTTGTTCGCGCTCCGGAGCGTTGTGTCAGGATCGAAGTGACTGGACCGAGAAGATCCGAGAGGAGGGCCTGTCCCCGCAACACAGAGGCAGGTCTGAGGCTAGGCGACGCCGCCCGGGGTATCGCGCGCCAAGCCCGGGAGAGTGACCGCCGTGCCCGCGTCTCGCCTCATCTCCCGCAGCTCCCGGGCCCGCTCCGTCCACCGAGTCCGATGGCGACGGCGGCGCTGAGGGACCCGCCTGAGGTAAACGCTCGTCCTCCGGCCCCTCATCGCCCACAAGGCACCAGACACTATAGCCCCGAGTGCGGGGCGCCTGTTTACGTGCCCGCAGCCCAGGCCGCGGTGTCCAGGACGGTGACGTGGCCGTGGGCGGCGCGTGGGCGAGGGTGACAGGCGAAGGAACCGACAGGTGCAAAGGCTTGGAGGTCGGACTGAGCCAGGAGGATTCGGGAAACCTGGGGTGCATCTTATGACTGCAGTAAGAGAGTGTGAGGTGGAATCACGCCTGGACCGGCAGAGAGAGAGGTTGTTGCTTTATTCTGAGGGACCTGCGAGCCACGGAGGGCTGTGAACGGACGAAGAGCAGTGTATTTGAGGGCTTTAAAAGTTTTCAAAAAGCTGCTCAGAGAACGAACGGATAGGATTGGAATGGGGGTGACAAAGAGAGGCACAGGGAGTTGAGTCCTCGTCCAATGTCACTGGATCTGATGAGAGACAGCAGAGGTTAGTCAGTCAGCCTGAGGTCACTAGGTTCCAGGGTACAAGGGAGTCCTGCACACATGGAGCCCAGCCATGGTTGCCTTCCTTTTTCGCCCAGGTTCTGAAGGTTGAAGAGGCACTTATGGAACCTATGTAAGGCAGGAGAGGGTGTCCCAGTCCCTCACTGGTTCTGGGTGGCTAATACTGAAACAGAGATCAGAAGCAAGGCAGGCAGGGCTTTCCCTGGCTATGGGCTGCCTCAGAGAACTGGGATTGTACCAGATCATGTTTGATTTTGTTAAGCACTCTGTGGATGCCACGTTCCAAGTACCTGGGTGAGTCCAGAGAGGTGCCTGTGATGTGGGGCAGGGAGGTGGTAGAGCTGTGGGAGTGCAACTGTGAGGTCTGAAGATGTGAAAGAGGTTTGGTCAACTGAATGACGTGCACATCAAGGGGAAGTGTGAGCTGAGGGCCCACAGGACCTGGTGTTGGGGATTAAGGGTAAAGATGAGCCCATGTTTTGCTGTGTCTTGGAGGCACAATGTGGGAGACCTCAGGGGAATTACTTCGGGGGAGGGATGGGGCCCTGTAGGCCAGGCCCAGCGTTTAGATGGCGTTTATCCCCCCGGCCACCGCCTTTTGTGGCTGAGGGCTGAACACAGTGAGGAGAGATCAGGCATCATTGGCACCAGGCCTGACGTGGGGAACTCTGATGGAGGATGACCATGGAATACATGTGTGAGGAGATGAATTGTGGGTCCTCAGAGAGAGAATGTTTATGTTTCATCTATCTCATTCATGACAGGTTGGTGTGACCTTTGAGGACATTGCCCTGTACTTCTCCTGGGAGGAATGGAAGCTCCTTGATGAGGCTCAGAGACACCTGTACCATGATGTGATGCTGGAGAACTTTTCACTTATATCTTCACTGGGTAAGAGACTGACCCTCCCCAGTGACCTGGGCTAGGCTCTGTATCCTGCCTCACCCTCTTTTCTCCAAGGTGTGCTCTGTCCTTCTCACATATGGACCTTGGGCACTGCTTGTTTCCCCAGCTTTCTGGGTAGTTGCTGTGATAGGTAGGGCTGGGTTGTTTGCACTTTCCCCTTCTCTCCCTGTAGCCCCAATACAGTCTGTACTCAATGCTCGTAGGGGTGGATTTGAGGTCAGCATTCTTGAAGGGGCTTATGGATTGCATCTTACTTGCCCTTTCCCTGGTCAGGTGGTGAGTCCAGGTCCATGGTACTTCTGTGTCCCAGGTTTTGTTCCTTCTTATTATCTGACATTTCCTTCTGCCTCCATATGCCAGGAATTGAAGGTATTGTCATGACCATTACTTACCTGGACCATGGGCTGTTTTCTAAGGCTGTCCTTAATGGTTCTACTTGTGGTGTTTAGATCTCTTTTCTTTTCTCCAGCTTATTGAGGTATAATTGACAAATAATACTGTATGTATTTAAAGTGTACAGGGAGTTCCCTGGTGGTCTAGTGGTTAGGATTCAGCACTTCCACTGCCATGGCCCGGGTTCAATCCGTGGTCAGAGAACTGAGATCCCACAAGCCGCGCAGTGTGGCCAAAAAATGAAAAAAAAATTAAAAAGTACAAGGAAGTGTACAATGTCATGATTTTATATACACAAATACAGTATGAAATGATTACTACAGTCAAGTTGATTAACACATCCATTACCTCACATAATTGTATTTACATTTTTCGTGTGTGTGAAAACACTTAAGATCTCTGTTAGCCCATTTGAAGTATACAATACAGCATTATTAAGTATAGGCTCCATGCTGTATTAGTTCCTCAGAGCTTATTCATCTTATAAAACTGACCAACATCTTCCCATTTCCTCTAGACCTGAGCACCCTGCATCTACTCTTTGTTTCTATGGGTTCAACTGTTTTTTATCCCACGATTCCATATATAAGGGATCGCATACAGTATTTATCTTTCTTTGGCTTATTTCACTTTGCATTATGCCCTCCAGGTTCATCATTGTTGTCACAAATGCATGAGTTCCTTTTTTAATGGCTGAATAATACTCCATTGCATATAAATACCAGACTTTATTAATCCATTCATTCGTAGACAGATACAGGCATATTGCAGGTTAGGTTCCAGACCACCGCAATAAGGTGAGTAACACAATAAAGCAAGTCACCAAAAGTTTTGTTTTCCAGTGCCTATAAATGTTATGTTTACACTGTATAGTAGCCAGTAAGTGTGCAATAGCATTATGTCTTAAAAAGCAACATATATACCTTAGTTAAAAAATACTTTATTGCTAAAAAAATTTTAATCATCATCTGAGTTGTATCTTTTTGCTGCTGGAGCAATTTATTTAAAAAAATTTTTTAATAAATAAATTTATTTATTTATGGCTGCGTTGGGTCTTCGTTGCTGTGCGCAGGCTTTCTCTAGTTACAGCGAGTGTGGCTACTCTTCATTGTGGTACAGGGGCTTCTCATTGCAGTGGCTTCTTTTGTTGTGGAGCACAGGCTCTAGGTGCATGGGCTTCAATAGTTGTGGCGCGCGAGGTCTAGAGTGCTGGCTCAGTAGTTGTGGCACAAGGGCTTAGTTGCTCCGCGGCACGTGGGATCTTCCCGGACCAGAGCCTGAACCCATGTCCCCTGCTTTCGCAGGTGGATTCTATTTTTTGTTTGTTTGTTAATTTTATTTATTTATTTTTGGCTGCATTGAGTCTTCATTGCTGCACATGAGCTTTCTCTTGTTGCAGCAAGTGGGGGCTACTCTTTCATTGCAGTGCACAGGCTTCTGTTTGGGGTGGCTTCTCTTGTTGTGGAAAACGGGCTCTAGGCACACGGGCTTCAGTAGTTGTGACATGCGGGCTTAGTAGCTGTGGTTCGCTGGCTCTAGCGCGCAGGCTCAGTAGTTGTGGCGCACGGGCTTAGTTGCTCCGCACCATATGGGATCTTCCCAGACCAGGGCTCGAACCCGTGTCCCCTGCATTGGCAGGAAGAGTCTTAACCGCTGCATCACCAGGGAGGCCCGGCAGGCGGATTCTTAACCACTGTGCCACCAGGGAAGTCCCTTGCCTTAATTTTGACTGATCAAGGTGCTGACTGATCAGGTTGATGAAGGTTTTGGTGGCTTTGGCAATTTCTTTAAATAAGACAAGAATGATGGTTGCCACATCAATGGACTCTTCCTTTCAGGAATGATTTCTCTGTAGCACGTGATGCTGTTTGATAACATTTAACACACAGTAGAACTTCTTTCAAAATTGTAGTCAATCTTCTCAAACCCTACTGCTGCTTTATGAACTAAGTTTATGTAATATTCTAAAGCCTTTGTCATCATTTCAACAATCTGCACAGCATCTTCACCAGGAGTACATTCCATCTCAAGAAATCATTTTCTTTTCTCATCCATAAGAAACAACTCCTCATCTTTTAAAGTTTTCTCTTGAGATTGCAGCAGTTCAGTCATCTTCCAGCTGCACTTCTAATTCTAGTTCTCTTGGTTTTTCCACTACATCTGCAGTTACTTCCTCCACTGAAATCCTGAACCCCTCAAAGTCATCTAGAGAGTTGGAATCAGCTTTTTCCCAACTCCTGTTAATGTTGATAGTTTTACCTCTTCCCATGATTCATAAATGTTCTTAATGTCATCTAGAATGGTGAGTCCTTTCCAAAAGGTTTTCAATTTACTTTGCCCTGATCCATCAGAGGATTGCTATCCATGGCAGCTATAGCCTTATGAAATGTATTTCTTAAGACTTGACAGTGTAAACTACTTGATCCATGGGCTACAGAATAGATGTTGTAGTAGTAGGCATGAAAAGAACATTAATTTTGTACATCTCCACCAGAGCTCTTGGCTGACCAGCTGCATTGTCAGTGAGTAGTAATATTTTGAGAACATTTTTTTTTTCAGAGCAGTAGGTCTCGACAGTAGTCTTAAAATATTCAGTAAATCATGTTATAAGGAGACATGCTGTCATCCAGGCTTTGTTGTTCCATTTATAGAATATATGCAGAGTAGATTTAGCAGAATTGTTAAGGGCCTAAGATTTTCAGAATGATAAATGAGCATTGGCTTCAACTTTCAGTCACCAGCTGCATTACCCTTAACAAGAGAGTCAGCCTGTCCTTTGAAGCTTTGAAGCCAGACATTGACTTCTCCTCTCTAACTGTGAAAGTCCTAGATGCCATCTTCTTCCAACATAAGACTGTTTCATCTACATTAAAAATGTGTTGTTTAGTGTAGCCATGTCCATTAATTATCTTAACTAGATCATGTGGATAACTTTGGTACAGCTTCTGCATCAGCACTTGCTGCTTCACTGTGTACTTTTTTTTTCACCTTGTACTTTTATGTTATCGAGACAGCTTCTTTCCTTAAATCTCATGAACCCACCTATGCTAGCTTCATACTTTTTTTCCCTCAGCTTCTCACCTCTCTCAGCCATCACAGAATTGGAGAGAGTTGGGGCCTGACTCTGGATCAGGCTTTGGCTTAAGGTAATGTTGTGGCTGGCTTGATCTTGGATACAGATCACTAAAATTTTCTCCATATCAGCAATAAGACTATTTTGCTTTCTTATTATTTGTGTGTTCACTAGAGTAGCACTTTTAATTTACTTGAAGAACTTTTCCTTTGCATTTATTGATACAACTTGGTTAATACTGTTTGGTCCAAGGACCTGGCTTTCAGCCTCTCTTGGCTTTTTTTTTTTTTCTCTTGGCTTTTAACTTGTCTTCCTCACTAAGCTTTATCATTTCTAACTTTTGATTTAAAGTGAAAGACATGTGATCCTTCCTTTTACTTGAGCTCTTAGAGGCCATTGTAGGGTTATTAATTCGCCTAATTTCAGTATTGTTGCATCTCAAGAAATATGGAGGCGTGAGGAGAGGGAGAGAAACAGATTCACCAGTCCGTAGAGCAGGCAGAACACATACAGTGTTTATCGATTAAGTCTGCTGTCTTATGGGTCCAGTTTGTGGCACCCCAAAACAAAGATCACTGATCACAGATCACCATAACAAGTATAACAATAATGAGAAAGTTGGAAATATCGCAAAAATTACCAAAACGTGACTCACAGACACAACGTGAGCAAATGCTGTTAGAAAAATGGCGCCAGTAGACTTGCTTGACACAGGGTTACTGCATACCTTCAATTTGTAAGAAAATGAGTTATCTGTGAAGCACAGTAAAACAAGGTATGCCTGTACTTAGGTTGTTTTTATACCTGGGCTATTGTGGATCATGCTGCAGTGAACATGGGGGTGCAAACACCTGTTTGAGATACAGATTTTATTTCCTCTGGAAATAGACACAGAATTAGGATTATTGGACCATGCAGAGTTCTATTTTTAATTTTTAGGAAATTCCATACAGTTTTCCCTAATGGCTGTACCGATTTACATTCCTACCAACAATGTAGAAGGTTTTCCTTTTCTTCACATCCTCACGAACATGTATCTCTTGTCTTTTTGATAGTAGTGTTCCAGACAGGTGGGAGGTATCTCATTGTGGTTTGGATTTGCATTTCCCCGATGTTAGTGATTTTGAGCACCTTTTCACATACCTGTTGATCATTTGTATGTTTTGGATAAATATCTGTTCAGGTCCTTTTGCCTATTTTTAATTGGATTCGTTAGTTTTTTATTGTTGAATTGTATGAGTTCTGATATTTTCTGGATATTAACCCCTTATCAGATAAATCCTTTGCAAGTATTTTCTCCTTTTCCTTAGGTTGTGTTTTCATTTTGTTTCCCTTGCTATAAAGAAGCTTTTCCATTTGATATAGTCCCACTTGTTTATTTTTGCTTTCATTGCTTGTGCTATGGGTGTTATCTAAAAAAAATCGTTGCGAACACCAATGTCAAGGAGTTTTTCTCTGTATTTTCTTCTAAAAGTTTTACAATTTCAGGGTTTATGTTTCAAAATTTTAATCCGATTCAAGTTAATTTTTGTGAGTGGTGTGAGATAAGGCTCTAGTTTCATTTTTTTTGCTTGTGGATAACCAGTGTTTCCATCACCATTTTTGGAAGAAGCTGTCCTTTCTCCATTGTGTGTTCTTGTTGTGCCTATCAAAGATCAGTTGACCACATATGCGTGAGTTTATTTCTGGGCTCTGTATTCTGTTCAGTTGGTCTATGTGTCTATTTTTATGCCAGTACCATAATGTATTAATTACCATAGAATTGTAATAGTTTGAAATCAGAAAGTGTGATGCCTCTAGATTTGTCCTTTTTCAAGATTGTTTTGGCTATTTGGGATTTTTCATGGTTCCATACAAATTTTAGGATTGTTTATTCTATTTCTGTGGAAAATGTCATTGGAATTTTGATATGGATTGTTTTCAATCTGTAAATTGCTCTTTGTAAAATTAACAATATTAATTTTTCCAATCCAGGAATACTGGATATCTTTCCATTTATTTACGTCTTCTTTAGTTTCTTTCATCGTTGTCTTATGATTTTCAGAATGTAAATCTTTCATCCCCTAGATTAAATTTGTTCCTGAGTATCTTATTCTTTTGATGCTATTTAAAATAAGATTGCTTTCTTAATTTTCTATTCAGACAGTTTGTAATTAGTGTATATAAATGCAACTGAAATTTGTATATTGGTTCTTTTTATCCTGAAACTTTACTGAATTCATTTGTTAGGGTGGAATTTTGGGGGTTTCTACATATAAGAGTGCGTTACCTGCAAACAAACACTTTTCCTTCTTCCAGTCCAATTTGACTGCCTTTTCTTTCTTTTTCTTCTCTACTTACTCTGGGTGGGGCTTCCTGTACTATGTTGAATAAAAACGGATAGGGTAGGCATCCTTGTCTTGTTCCTGATGTTAGAGGAAAACCTTTTAGCTTTTGAATGTTCAATATGATGTTAGGTATGGGCTTGTCAGACATGTTGAAGTACACTCCTTCTATACCTAGCTTTTTAAAAAAAAAAAAACAATTAATTTGGCTGTGTCTGGTGTTAGTTGTGGTGTGCAGGATCTTTTAGTTGTGTACAGGCTTCTCTCTAGTTGTGGTGTGCGGGCTCAGTAGCTGTGACCTGCAGGCCCTCTAGTTAGAGTGCATGGGCTCACTGGTTGCAGCGCACAGGCTCTCTAGTTATGGCATGTGGGCTCCAGAGCACGTGGGCTCAGTAGTTGCGGTGCATGGGCTGAGTCATTGCAGTGCATGGGCTGAGTAGTTGCAGTGCATGGACTTAGTTCCCCAACCCAGGACTGAACTCGTGTCTCCTGCATTTGAAGATGGATTCTTAACCACTGGACTACCAGGGAAGTCCCCCTTCTATACCTAACTTGTTGAGAGTTTTTATCATGAATGGATATTGGATTTTAAAATGGTTTTTCAGCATCTATTCATATGATTATGATTTTTATCCTTCGTTCTGATAATGTGGTGTATCACATTTATTGATTTGCACATGATTTTGAACCATCTTTGCACCCCAAGGATAAATGCTACTTGATTGTGATGTATGATCCTGTAAATGTGCTGTTGGATTTGGTTTGCAAGTATTTGGTTGAGAATTTTTGCATCTCTATTCATCAGGGATTTTTTTTTTTTATTTACTTATTTTATTTATTTATTTTTGGCTTTGTTGGATCTTAGTTGCTGTGTGTGGGCTTTCTCTAGTTGCGGCGAGTGGGGGCTCCTCTTTGTTGTGGTGCACATGCTTCTCATTGTGGTGGCTTCCCTTGTTGCAGAGCACGGGCTCTAGGCATGCAGGCCTCAGTAGTTACAGCACACGGGTTCAGTAGTTGTGGCTCGCAGGCTCTAGAGCACATGGACTTAGTTGCTCCGCAGCATGTAGGATCTACCTGGACCAGGGCTCGAACCTGTGTCCTGTGCATTGGCAGGCGGATTCTTAATCACTGTGCCACCAGGGACACCCTCATCAGGGATATTGACCTGTAATTTTCTTCTGTTGTATTCTTCTTAAATGGCTTTGATATCAGAGTAATGCTGGTCTCATAAAATGAACTTGGAAGTGTTCCTGCTTCAATTTTTTGGAAGACTTTGAGAAGGATTGATATTAATGTTTTAAATATTTAGTAGATGGCTTCCCTGGTGGCACGGTGGTTGAGAGTCCGCCTGCTGATGCAGGGGATGCGGGTTTGTGCCCTGGTCCGGGAGGATCCCACTGCCATTGAGCAGCTGGGCCCATGAGCCATGGTTGCTGATCCTGCACGTCCGGAGCCTGTGCTCCGCAACGGGAGAGGCCACAACAGTGAGAGGCCCTCATACCGCAAAAAATAAATAAATAAATAAATAAATAAATATTTAGTAGAATTCCCAGTGATTTTGCCTAGTCCTGGGCTTTTCTTTGTTGGGAGATTTTTTTTATTAGTGATTCAATCTGCTTACCAGTTATAGGTTAATTCAGGTTAATAATTCCTATTTCTTCATGATTTTATTTTGGTAGGTTTTATGTTTATAGGAGTTTTATTCATTTCTTCTGAGTTATCCAATTTGTTGGCAAATAATTGTTCATTCTAGTTTCTTCTGATTGATTGTATTCCTGCAGTATCAGTTGTTATGTCTCCTCTTTCATTTCTGATTTTGAGTCGTCTCTCTTTTTTTCATAATCTAGCTAAAGGCTTGTCAACTTATCTTTTCAAAAAAACCAACTGTTGAGATTTCCCTGGTGATCAGTGGTTAGGACTCTGCACTTCCACTGTAGGGGGTCCAGGTTCAATGCCTGGTCAGGGAACTAAGATCCCAAAAGCCATACAGAGTGGCCAAAAAACAAAGTAAAAAGTTTTTTTAAAAAAAATTTAAAAACCTCTTACTTTTATTGGTGTTTTCTGTCATTTTTCTAGTCTCTATTTCATTTATTTCTGCTCTGATCTTTATTATTTGTTTTATTTCTGCTAACTTTAACCTTAGTCTGTTCTTTTTCTCATACCTTGAGATATAGAGTTAGGTTGTTTATTAGAGATCATTCTTTTTTCTTAATGTAGTCATTTATTGCTATAAACTATCCTCTTACAATTGCTTTTACTGCAGCCCATAAGTTTTCGTGTGTTATGTTTCCATTTACATTTGTTTGAATATGTTTTTTTTAATCATTTCTTGTTTAACCCATAGGTCATTCAGGAGTGTGTCATTTAAATTCTACGTATTTGTGAATTTCCCAGCTTTCCTCCTGTTAATGATTTCTAGTTTTGTACCATTGTGGTTGGAAAAGATATTTAATATGTTTTCCATCTTTTTAAATTTGTTAATACTTGTTTTGTGACCTAACATGTGATCTATCCTAGAGAGTGTTCTCTGTGTACTTGAGAAGAATGTGTATTCTGCTATAGTTGGATGGCATCTTTTGTACATGTCTGTCAGGTCCCTTTGATCTTAGGTGCAGTTCAAGACCAACGTTTTCTTATTCAGAGTGGGGCATTGAACCCCTAATATTACTTCACTGCTGTCTTTTTCTGCCTTCAGATTTGTTTGTATTTGCTTAATATATTCGGGTGTTCCAATATTGGATGCAAATATACTTGTAATTGTTATATCCTCTTGATGAATTGACTGCTTTATCATATAATGACTTCCTTTGTCTATTTACTTAAAGTCTGTCTTTTCTGACATAGTATAATTTCCCCTATTCTTTTTTTGTTTCATTTGCACGTTTGTGGTTGGGTTGCCCCTTCCAATAAAGTGAATGTGTACCTCATCGGTGTTTCTTTGCATTCAGGTGTCTGGAGTGGAGAAGAGAATGTTGAGGCATCCTTTGAACAGAATGTTTCTGTGGTAATGTCACAGGTCAGGACTTCCAAGGAACCTTCATCTTCCCAGAAGACTCACCCCTGTGAGATGTGTGGTCCAGTCTTGAGAGACATTTTCCATTTGACTGAGCATCAGGGAACACAACACAGCCAGAAACTATTCAAGTGTAGGGCATGTGCAAAAGGATTTTATTTCAGTGCAGACACTCAGCAGCACCAGGAGCAACACATGCAAGAAAAACCGTTCATAATCGGTGTGGACAGGGCCTCATTTGTGAAGAGCAGCAATTTCCATGTGTCAGGGGAGGCTTTTACCTGCAAGAAAGTTGCAGAGGACTTCCTAGCCACCTCAGGACATCTGAATCAACAGGCCATTCACACTGGGGAAAAGCCAAACACAGTCACCCACTGCATGGAAACTTCACAAAGCAGAAAAAGTCATTGCACCAGGGGAGAATGCAAGAAAGCCTTCAGCCCCAAACACACACTTGTTCAGGCCCAGAGTGTCTACACTGAAAGACAGTGTTTTATGTGCAGTGAATGTGGGAAAACATTCAAGTATAAATCCTCATTTGTTGTGCACCAGAGAATTCACACTGGTGACAGGCTTTATGACTGTGGCGACTGTGGAAAATCTTTTAGGGGAAGCTCAGCCCTCATTCAACATCGAAGAATTCATACTGGGGCAAGGCAGTACAAGTGCAGCAAATGTGGGAAATCCTTTAGCCAAGAATTTGTCTTCATTTATCCTCAGAGGAGTCACACTGGAGAAGATTGCCGCATTTGCCATCAGTGTGCACAATCTTTTAGCCATAGCTCCATCTTTTTTCAACAACAGACAGTTCACACTGGAGAAATGAGTTATGAGTGCACTGAATGTAGGAAGCCCTTTAGACGAAAATCTGACCTCATTGAACACTGGAGGGTTCACACAGGAGAAAGGCCTTATGAGTGCAGTGAATGTGGGAAATCCTTTACTTCTAGCTCCGCCCTTCGTTATCATCAGAGAGTTCACACTGGAGAAAAGCCTTATAAATGTGGGGAATGTGGGAAGTCTTTTACCTCTAGCTCTGGCCTACATTATCATCAGAGAATTCACACAGGAGAAAGGCCATATGAGTGTACTGATTGTGGAAAGTCTTTTACCCAAATAAATCACCTCATTATACACCGAAGAGTTCACACAGGAGAAAGGCCTTATGAGTGTAGTGAATGTGGGAAATCCTTTAGCCACAAATCTTACCTGTCTCAACACCAGAGAGTTCACACTGGAGAAAGGCCTTATGAATGTAGTGAATGTGGGAAATCTTTTACCTCTGGTTCCGCCCTCTGTTATCATCAGAGAGTTCACACAGGAGAAAAACCTTATGAGTGCAGTGAATGTGGGAAATCCTTTACCAATGGACCGATACTCATTCGACACCGTAGAGTTCACACAGGAGAAAGGCCTTATGAGTGCAGTGAATGTGGGAAATCCTTTACCCAAAGAAATCATCTCAACATACACCAGAGAGTTCACACAGGAGAAAGACCTTATGAGTGCATTGAATGTGGGAAATCTTTTACCTCTGGTTCTGCCCTTCGTTATCATCAGAAAATTCACATTGGAGAAAGGCCTTATGAGTGCAGTGAATGTGAGAAATCTTTTACCTCTAGCTCTGCCCTCCGTTGTCATCAGAGAGTTCACACAGGAGAAAGACCTTTTGACTGCAGTGAATGTGGTAAATCTTTTAGGGACAGTTCCCAATTGAATCAACACCAGAGAGTTCACACTGGAGAAAAGCCTTATGAATGTAGTGACTGTGGGAGATTCTTTAGCCAGAATTCATACCTCTCTAAACACCGGAGAGTTCACACTGGAGAAAGGCCTTATGAGTGCAGTGAATGTGAGAAATCTTTTACTTCTGTCTCTGCCCTTGGTTATCATCAGAGAGTTCACACTGGAGAAAGGCCTTATAAGTGCAGTGACTGTGGGAAATCTTTTACCAATAGCTCAATACTGATACGCCATCGGAGAGTTCACACAGGAGAAAGGCCTCATGCATGTAGTGACTGTGGAAAGTCCTTTACCCAAAGAATTCACCTCATAATTCACCGGAGAGTTCACACAGGAGAAAGGCCTTATGAGTGCAGTGAATGTGGGAAATCTTTTACCTCTCGTTCCACCCTTCATTATCATCAGAGAGTTCACACAGGAGAAAAGCCTTATGACTGCAGCGAATGTGGGAAGTCTTTTAGCCGAAAATCTAACCTCTCTCAGCACCAGCGAGTTCACACTGGAGAAAGGCCTTAAATGTGTAAGAAATGTATAATTTCCTTGTTCAGTGTAGTGACATTGGATGAAACTGTGAGGCACTAGTTGTCCCATGCATCCAAACATCAGGAGTAGAGAGATTCCTCATAATTTTCAGTTTTGTGGGAAGCATGTGTGACTGTGTTACACTCTCTAACCTACCCAGGGCTCTTGATAGATTTATGTCACTGCCACTTTCTGTAGCCAGATCCATTTCACCTCTATAAGCTGGCACGTCCCCACAGTGTGCATCAGTCACTACTGCAGTGTGCTCAGGGAAGCCAACTCTGTTCTCTCATTTCTGGGAGGAAATTAGGAATAACCTGAACCTTTAGGATTCCCTTTCTGACCAGCTTGGGCATGGGCCTGACCTACTATTGGCCCAGAGAACATCATATGAGTTCATCTGGCAGCTTCCAGAGAAGGATTACCATTTTCAGGGACACGTTGGTCTCAAGATACTTGTGATGAAGTTTTATACCTTCTGAGTCACCAGCTAAAGAACTGCCAGCCATTGCTGGCAGATCTGCCAGAACATTGCCAGAACAGTAACAAAGACCTTACTGTTTAAGTCCTCTTTAATCTTGGATATTTTATTTACCAAATAGGGTAGGTTATAAACAGATTTGGGCATGAAGGGGTGAGCAACTTTTATGGGGGTATCAAACTTTCTGTGCCTCAGAGGAGACATTACAAAGGCAGAAATTAACTTACTAGTTTTTGTCAAATTTGCATTTCTGCCCGTGGCCTCCTAGGAAAGACTGCAGGACTTTCTTGTCTTCATTTGAGGCCTGGATGCTATGAGTTTTAGGAGACTCAGAGGGCACCCTGAGGAGGGGTCCAGTGTGAAAACCTCAACTGCTTCTGGGAGCAGCATGAATTTTTTCCCTTGTTCACAGGGCATGTCAGCAATGCTGAGGGAACTCTCTTCCCCAGGTCTTACAAAGAGCCAGGCAGATTTTTAAAAAAAAGAGAGAAAAGGAGAATATGTAGTCCACAGATGTGTCTCTTGTGACCCAGGCCGCATTCCTGTTGACTCTGGTGGAAAGTCATTGCTCACTCTATTTGCTGTCTTTGAGGTAAGACTGACCGCCAGAGGGCATGCCAAAGTGGAATGAATGTAGGATTGCCAAACCTATTTTCCCAAAACAGTTGGACATAGTTTTTTTTTTTTTTTATCTTGAAGCATTTCAAAAGCTATTTGTTATCAGATAGCTCTGACATATGTATGGAACTGAAACCATCATTGTAGTCATGGTAATGACTGTATGTGTTACTGTATATTTATCTCATGACCTTTTATAATCTCTCTCTTCTTGCCCTTCACACCCCTTCAAGTAACCATTGATTTACTTTCCTTTATAATATGTAACTTTCTAATTTCTAGAATTCATGTGATGGGAATCAAAGTATTTACTCTTTTTCCTGCTTTTATTTATGTTGCATAAATACTTGGAGAGTCATCAATGATATATAAGCAGCTCATTTTTTTTTTTTTCTAAGAAACATTCTTATATTTGAATATACCACTATTTATCCATTCATTTGCTTATGGACATTTGGGGTTTTTCTAATTTTTGACTATTGGGAAAAAAAGCTGGTACAAACATTTGTGTATAACTTTTTATGTGGATGTATGTTTATCTTCAGTAACTCAGAGTGCAAAGTTTGAGTCATAGGGTAGGTGAATGCTTAACTTAAACAGACTAGCAAATTGTGATCTGAACTAATTATACCTTTTTCTTTTCTTCTTTTTTTTTCTGACCGTGCTGCACAGCTTGCGGGATATTAGTTTCCCAACCAGGCCTCATCAGTGAAAGTGCAGAGTCCTAACTACTGGACTGCCAGGGAATTCCCATTTTTTTCATTCTTACCGGCAGTGTATGAGAGCTCCATTTCTTCCACATCCTGGTGAATATTTCATTTGTTCATTCTTTTTTTTTTTTTTAACAAAAGTTGTCACTTTATTATATTGTACATATGTGTCTTTCTACATAAATGGGATAAAAGATAACATTCCAGAATATTAGTGTTTTTATTGGGAATGTGTATTTCTTTTTTTTTTATTATTTGTATTTTTTTATAGTCAATCATTCTTAATTTTAACCCTTTTTGTAAGTTTGTCCAGCTATCTAACTGTTGTTTTATTTGCATTTCCCTAAAGGTTCATGATGAGCATTTCTTCAGATGCATATTTGCTACCTCTGTATCTTTAGTGAAATGTTCATATCTTCTGCCTATTCTGTGAATTTTGGCTATTTTCTTCCTTTCACAAAAGAACAGTGAAACAGCCAAGTTGTATTGGAATTTCACTCATTTTGTGACTTTTTAATTTATGGAATAATTGTTTTTAATACTGGAATAATATGTTCTAATTTTTTCAATTTTTTATGCTATGTGCAATGTAATGGAAACATATACCATATACTTTTAATTTTAATCTGTGTTAATAATGTACTCTCCATCACTTTCTAAAGTTCAGACATTTAATAATACCACAAACCCTTGCTTAGTAGTGTTCGCCCCTTTGCCTGGTCTATCATCATGGGAGTTGGTGGGTGGAGCAGAACTCTTGGTGAGGGAGACAAGATGGCATCAGGATGAACAGGGTGTTTTTTGAGTCCCAAAGCCTAGCAGGACTGGAAATAAGGCAGTAATCAGACTCCCCAAGCCCTGGGTCAGGCAGCCTGGGTTTGAATCCTGATCCCAAAATATTGTGACTCACAGGCAAATGACCAACAATTCTGGGCCTCAGTTTCCCCCTTTGTAAAAGAGGTATAAGTTGTGGCTCTACCAGTGAGCTGTGGGAGGTGAAGAGCTGAAACGTGGTTATACCCGCAACCTCATTGGACCTAGGCAGCATTAGCCTCTGCCTTCCATGACATTCCCTGGCCAGGCACCCCTCATTTTCCCCAAAGTCCCTGGGTACATTTGGGAAAGAAATGGGGCTTCTCAGAAGCCACTGACCCACCCACCCCACCCACCCACAAGGAGGCAGAGGCTGTACTGACATCTCAGTGTGGGTTCCCCACCTGGGAATCTCTGGACAACTTGCTAGAGCTCCCTGAGACTCAGTTTGCTGACTGACATGGAGGTGATGAGGCGCTTACCTTGGTTCCTGTGAGGATTAATAAAAGTAACAAAATACTGAGTACCTAACGGTGCCAGGATTCCAGGGTTTCTTTATGAACATATTCTCTTTAATTCTCACAACCCAAGATAGTGGGAACTATTATTGTACTGCTGGGGAAATCCAGGGTCAGAATGATGTTGTGGGTTCCCCAAGGTCAAACAATGGACAAGTGTCTGGTTCAAGATGCTGGATTCATACCCCTAAGTCTAGCTCCAGAGCTGGGGATGTTTAATCCCTTTACCTCAGCACGTGAAGCACTCATCCCTGGGCAGGCACGCACAGAGTTCCAAGGAGTCTCAGCTGCTGTTACCTTTGTTGGAATTATCAACATGACCATTTCCCCACTTACCTCCTGCCCTCACACAGTTCTCACAGGATTGCCCTTGTCTGTCATTACTAGTGGCTTCCCCAATGGGAGGTTTTTCTCTCAGCTGCAATTGCATTATGTCCAAAGGCCGCACCTTCCTCTCCTTTGAGCACAGCACAGAGCTTAACCCTCAAGAATCAGTGATTCAGGGCTGGGTCTCTCCACCTTCATCAGCGACTTGAGTGACAGCCTCTGATGCCATCTAACATCCCAATATGAGGTTTGACTTTTTCAGGTATTTGTAACCTTCATCCTGGAGGACTAGAGACAGCCCAGCTCAGAGGACCTGGTTCCAGGAGGTGATAATGGAGACCTGTGTGCTCCTGGTCTCACTGGGTAACAGCTCACCTCTGCTCCATTCATGGACCTGCTGCCTGTTTGGTTCTGTCCCCTCTGTCCAGGACTGGCTGGTTGAGAAGACCACTGGCACACACTGTCCTTCTTCCCTGCACTCCTCACCATGTTCTGGACCGACATCCTCTATTCTAACCTTTCTGTCTGCACCAAGGGTCTTTTGGTAAAAAACACAAGTCCTCACCTGAGTGCCCATCACACTCTAACCACATCTGAGGTCCCCACTCCAGATTACACAGAAGGGGAACTGACTAGCCTAGCCTGGTTGGGTCATGTGTCCCCTCGGTCCAGTTAGCAAGGTCATGGGTGATAGGCTGCTTCAGAGAAGAGGGTGAGTCAGGCAGTACTTCTTGAGAATCATTTAGCATCAGTTCATCCAGGGTATCTTCTTAAACCATACAATCCCATTTAAAACAGGCTCCTGGTGACTTCCCTTGTGGTCCAGTAGTTGAGACTAAACACTTCCAATGAATGGGGTACTGGTTCGATCCCTGGTCGGCGAAGTAAGATCCCACATGCTGCACAGCACGGCCAAAACAAAAAAAAGGTGGGGGTAGCTCCTGAATGCTACACCATTGTCCCTTGTTTCTTAAGGCCTAGACCATGCTCCTGTGCTGCTTCAGAAGATGATTTTAGAGGGTGCACAGATCTGACATAAAGTGGAATGCTTGGACACCCTGAGAAAGCAATTCTTTTCCCCTGCTCTTTCCCTTGCTGCTGTCAGGAGAAAGTCTTCTTGGTATAGTGCTAGGTCTCTATTGCCCACTGTTACTAATATCTCCCTCCCCATTTTTTGTGCCCGAACAGGGACATGAAACTAATATCCCTTTTTAAAAGAGGGGGCACCCGTGAGCATACCCCATGGGGTCCCTGGGACTTCAGAGCATTATTTTGATTTCATTGTATTTTCATGGTAAACTTCCACTTGTCCCAAGTCAAACTGGTTTTCCCAATTAGCAGAGAAATACAAATATTCTTTTTAAGATGCAATCTATATAAGAAAAATAAAATATAGGTCATTTAAAAGAGAATTGTAACACTGGCCACAGCCAAGTTCCCGTAAACACAGACCAGGTGTCAGGTTTGTTGCAGGCACTGTTCAGACTCCATTCCTTGAATTCCAACATCCTGTCCTCAGCAAAGTAAGGAAAATACAGCCACTGAGTGAATCCCTCAGAAACCTCAAGTTATTCAACGTAGAAGATGTGCCTTCTTTATGAGGTGCCAACCTGTGCTTTCTTTGCTGCTAAAAGTCCTTTTTGTGACCACGCTGCATGGCATGCAAGATCTTAGTTCCCAGACCAGACCAGGGATCGAATCCCTGCCCCCTGCGGTGGAAGCACAGAGGCCTAACCACTGGATTGCTAGGGAATTCCCTAAAAGTCCTTTTTAAAAATGAAATGTAAGTGAGTGTAGATGATAGTTAATGTCCTTTCTGCACCAAATCACCATGTAGATTTCCTGATTTTTAAAAAAATTTTACAGGTCCATGAAATATCAAAATCTGGGAATGACCAAGTCATCCCCTCACACAGATATCACTTTCTCAAGGATTAAATACTCCAGATCACCTCCCCCTCACATGGCTACCTTCTCCAAGAATGCTGGCCCTACACAGGGCTGTGCATTGTTTCCTCCTCAGTGTAGCACTCAGGAGGCTGAGTCCTGGAGCCATAGCTCCTGGTGAGAATCCCAACTCTGCTTCTCACAGGCTGTATGGTCCCAGGCAAGTTTCTGAACCTCTCCCTGGCTTAGAGTCCTCCTTGACAGAATGGGGTAATATGGTATTTATGTCACAGTACTATTGTTTGTCTAAATGGGTTCATGTATGAAAACTGACCAGTCTGTTACTTCCTGACTGTGCAGGTCTGAGGTATGATCTCTGTTGCCATCACTGCTCCTGTTGATACCACCATCATCATCATCATTATCCTCATTATCAACATGCCTGAACTTGGCACCTTCTAGAGCAGTGTTGTGAAGCATTGTAGTTCAATAGTACAGTTGCCAGAGACAGCCAACCTGGGTCCCCAACTGGATCAGCTGAATATCAGTTACATGCCATTCACCTGTCTCAATTCACTTGTTATTGATAGTTGAGTTGTTTCCAGCTTGGGGATGTTAAAGATAAAGCTGCTGCAGACATTTATAGCTAGTCTTCATGTGGAAATGTGTTTCATTTATTTTGAACTAAGATTTGTGAGTATAATTCCTGAGTCAGATGGTAGGTGAATTTTTTGTTGTTAAGAAACTGACAAAATTTCAGTTTCATTGACCTTTTCAATTTTTTTTTAGTCTCTATTTCTGCCCTGATCTTTATTATTTCTTTCTTCTACTAAATTTGGGTTTTGTTTGTTCTTTTAATAGTTCCTTTAGGTGTAAGTTTAGGTTGTTTGAGATTTTTTTTGTTTTCCTGAGGTAGGCTTGTATCACTATAAACTTCCCACTTTGGACTGCTTTAGCTATATCCCATAGATTTTGGATTGTTTTGTTTTTGTTTTTATTTGCCTATAGATTTTTTTTTTTTTTTTTTTTTTTTTCTCTCTGGGCAGCTTGAGGGATCTCAGTTTCCCGACAAGTGATTGAACCCAGGCCACAGCAGTGAAAGCCTGGAATCCTATCCACTAGGCCACTAGAGAACTCCTGATTTTTTTTTATTTCTTTGATTTCTTCAGTGATCCATTGGTTGTTAGCATATTATTTAGTCTCCATGTGTTTGTGTTTTTTGCAGTTTTTTTTTTTCTTTTTCTTGTAGTTGATTTCTAGTCTCATAGCATTGTGGTCAAAAAAGATACTTGACAAGTAGGAAAAGTTATGGTCAGAGAAGGTTCTTTGAAAAGAAAAATAAAATTGATAAATCTTTAGCCACACTCATCAAGGAAAAAAGTCCAAAATCCATAAAATCAGAAATGAAGAAGAAGTTTCAACTGACACAACAGAAATACAAAGGATCGTGAGATTAATATCAACAACTATATGCCAATAAAATGGACAACCTAGAAGAAATGGATTAATTCCTAGAATGTACACTCAAGACTGAACAAGGAAAAAATAGAAAATATGAATGGACCAATTAACCAGTAATGAAATTGAATCAGCAATTTTTAAAAACTACCAACAAACAGAAGTTCAGGACCAAATGGCTTCACAGGTGAATTCTACCAGAAGTTCAGAGAAGAGTTAACACCTATGCTTCTCAAACTATTCCCAAAAACTTACAGCAGGAACACTTTTGAACTCATTCTACAAGGCCAACCTCACTACAATACCAAAACAAGACAAAGATATCACAAAAAGAGAAAATTACAGGCCAATATCACTGATGAATATATATGCAAAAATCCTTAACAAAATATTAGCAAACCAAATCCAACAATACATTAAAAGGATCATACACCATGATCAAGTGGGATTTATTCCAGGGAAGAAAGGATGGTTGGATATCCACAAATCAATCAATGTGATATACCACATTAACACTTTGAAGAATAAAAATCATATGATCATCTCAATAGAATGCAGAAAAAGCTTTTGACAAAATTCAACACCCATTACGATAAAAACTCTCTAGAAAATGGGCATAGAGGGTACATACCTCAACATAATAAAGGTCATATATTATAAGCCCACAACTGGTATCATACTCAACAGTGAAAAGCTGAAAGCATTTAATCGAAGACAAGGATGCCCACTCTTGCCACTTTTATTCAACATAGTTTTGGAAGTCCTAGCCACAGCAATCAGAGAAGAAAAAGAAATAAAATGAAATTCCAAGGGATTTCAGAGCTAGGTGGCAGGAACTAGTGGTAGAGACCAACATATTTTTACTGTATTTTACAGTATATTAAAACACCACCTCAGCCATAAAAAGGAATTAAATTGGGTCATTTTTGGAGACAAGGATGGACCTAGAGAGTGTCATACAGAGTGAAGTAAGTCAGAAAAGCAAATATCATATAATAACGTATATATGTGGAATCTAGAAAGATGGTATAGATTTTATTTGCAAAGCAGAAATAGAGACATAGACATAGAGAACAAATGTATGGATACCAAGGGGAAAAGGGGTGGGGAGGGAGGAATTGGGAGACTGGGATTGACACATATACATTATTGTTACTATGTATAAAATAGACAACTGATGGGAACATACTGTATAGCACAGGAAACTCTACCTAATGCACTGTGGTAACCTAAATGGGAGGGACGTCCAAAAGGGAGGGGATATCTGTGTATGGATGAGTCATTTTGTTGTCAGTGGAGGCTAACACAACATTGTAAAGCATACTCCAATAAAAATTAAACAAAACAAAAACACACACATACCAGAAAATATCTCTAGCACCCTGGAACTGGCACAATGGTCATATGAGTGGTCTGGCACTCCAGGCAAACAACTACCCTTGGGAAAGCGTACTGGCTATTTCTTCTCCATGGAACATCTTTCTGATGTATCCTTGTCACTCTCTCCTCTCCATTAAATATTTGCTCAAATATTATCTGCAGTATGAGAACATCTCTGACACCTCTATTTCCTACTGAAATCCTCAGACTCCACATGCCTGCATTCCTCATTGCTGCTCTTTTATATTTCCACACCACCTGTCACCTTATAATTACTATAATATAATTACTATAATTACTATAATATAGAATATTTTCTTTGTGATTTTGTATCTCTTTGTCATAATTACTATAATATAGAATTACTATACTTATAATTACTATAATATAGAATAATTACTATAATTAGTAATTACTATAATTACTATAATATAGATTACTATATTACTTATAATTATAATTACTATAATATAGAATATTTTCTTTGTGATTTATTGACTATTCCTTCAATAAAGAGTTGGATTGAAGGCTGCATGAGAACACATTTCTTTGGTTGCTGATGTATAACTCTTATCTAGGTGAGCCTCTGAGCCAGATGAGATGTTTAGTAAATGATTATTGATGGAATAAAACATGATGCCATAGCTTTCCTTCCATTCTTCTACCTCTTTCTGCTCTCACCTTACTATTTCTTTTTCTCAAGTTTGTTTTCCCAGGATTGTCATGAATGGAAAGGATTCACACTTTGTGGAAACAAGAATTTCATGGTAGCCAAGTCTCCAGCATAACCATGGACTCAACTTAATTCTCTCACATTTTAGGACTCAGTGTCCTTCATTTATCACCCATTGAGACTTACCTCTTCTCAGGTTTCACAAGTCCTTTTCTCTTCTAGTGATTTCCACGGTGCTTAATGGATGACTCCATTAATCAACATTAATAACTTTCTGTAATTTGCTCACTCTACAAATATTTTTCAGAGATATTCTTGAGTCCCCTTGCAGACACTGCCACTGCATTTACAGGTGAAATAATAATCACTGCCCAGCAAGGAGATGAGATCGTGGAATTAAAAACCTTTATCTCTTGTTTGGATGCCCACTTTTTACCCCATACACAGATGCCGATATTTTGACCATCCTGGCAACAAATGTAAATTTGGTAAGTAAGCACTATTCCCAGATACATGTCATATTCTTAGAAGAAATAGACCATATCTCAGAAAATTCAATAAGAAACGTTTTATGGGGGGAAAAAATCTGCTTTCTGAGATTGAAACACAAATACTGACAAAGAGATACAAAAGGGATGCATTCTGAGGGACCAAGAGGCATGGTACCATCTCATCTACTTGCTTTAAGGCTGCCTAGTATCCATATTTCCTCTACAACCTGTCTGGATTATACTTGCTCTTATTGCTGACCAAACACATTGAGCCTCACAATGTCCATTCTAAGAGCTTTTCTCCCCACGAAGAGTAAGAAGACTGTGTTTTATTCAGTTTTTGAGTGGACATTTATGTCAATTGTTGGATATGCATTTTTTATCTTTTGGGAGCATGATTTGCAAATGAAATCTGTAGGAGTGTTTTACTAAGATGTCTTTGATGAGTGCAAGTGTTAAAACTTCCTGTCAGATTTCGTGAAAGCAAGGCACACTTAAAAAACATGTGAATAAAAGATTGTAAGATACAAAGAGCAAGATAATCAGGGATGTAAAGAATCTCAAAGCTAAAGGTTATCTTGTATGACGGCATGTTTTATATATAAATAATATCTTCATTATGATTAATATTTTGCCTCCTCTCTCTGGAAAGATCTCCGATGATTCAGTGGTGAATCTGTAGGTATCTAGTTCATTATCTCGAAGTCATGAGACGGTTTGTTCTAACAAATCATATCCTGATCACACACACTGACAGGTATCTTTCAATCATTTTGTGGAGAGTGAAGTTTTCTTGATTACACCTTATTTGTGCTCACATAGAACCTCTCTAATCAGGGGAAATTTAAGAGGCTTTGTTATCTAAAAAAAACTGCAGTTTGTAAAGGGCAATGTGTACAATAATGAGAGCAAGTTTAGAATTTGCAGGCCCTTGTCTCTTTAAATAAAACAAGTTTTGTTACGCCTCATACAAAACAAATAATGCTGCTTGTATATGACTTAAATTCATTTCAAAGGTTTTATATAAACTATTTCCATTTTTTTCCTTTTTATAATTCTCTTACTCTAGTATTTTTATTGTATTACCAATTTGCTAGTTTTGTTCAATTTTATAGAATGCTATATAAATTAAAATACTGAGAAAAAAATTTTAATTTAATTAATTTATTTATGGCTGCATTGGGTCTTTGTTGCTATGCACGGGATTCTCTAGTTGCGGCGAGTGGAGGCTACTCTTCATCGTGGTGTGCAGGCTTCTTATTGTGGCGGCTTCTCTTGTTGTGGAGCACAGGCTCTAGGTGTGCAGGCTCAGTAGTTGTGGCTCGCAGACTCTAGAGTGCAGGCTCAGTAGTTGTGGTGCACGGGCTTAGTTGCTCTGCAGCATGTGGGATCTTCGCGGACCAGGGCTCGAACCTGTGTCCCCTGCATTGGCAGGAGGATTCTTAACAACTGCGCCACCAGGGAAGTCCCATCACTGAGAAAATTTTTACCCAATCCATACAGATATGATTTTTCATGTGTAGGTTTGATTAAATTATTTCCAATTTGAAAATATTTTTTCCATCTCAAGTTTTAATCTATTTTAATATTTCATTACATTATATATTTTCTGTCCAAATTGATAATCAAGTTTAATATATATATGCCCCCTTAAATTATTCAATATGTACATATCAGTAAGGTGTGTTTCCAGGCTCACTACTATGTACTGTTAACCCCACTACGATTTTCTCTGCCAGAATAAGCTGTTGGATATATTTATAATTTCTTCTAATAAATACTTTTGTTATCCCTTTAAGTAAGCTTTAACTAAAAAGCTCTGAAACACTAGCATTTTGTTTGAAATACATAAAGTAAATTACCTCTTTTAGTATTTTTATTCATAATAGCCTTTATAGAAACTTGCTTTGTATCTATTTTTATTTAGAGGTGGTTTTTATAATTTCTGGTTTAATTTCTACGGTTTTTAATTTTCTTCAGTTCTTTCACATTTCTTTGTTTTAATGTTTTTCAAATTTTTGTATTTCAGTAACATTTGCTTTTAATTTTTAATTAGGAGAAAGCTTCTTACAAGATTAATATTGATTTTTAATTTTTATTGCATATATGCATACCCATAATCTCTTGTTAATTATAATATTTCAAATGATTTTAAAAGAATTCTTAGCTATATATAGGTCAAATTTCAGTATAAATATGTACTTTTTCATTTTCTCTATATATAATTCATAAATATGTTCCTAAACTTACAGCATTGAAAATGCCAGATACATCACCTCACTTATAAATCTTTCCAGTATGTCTATAAAGTACACATTCTCTTTCATTATGACAATTACATCATTTTCATACTAACAGAAATACCAATAACTGAAATTCAATTTTCCTACTTTTTCTAAAATTATATTTTCATAATCATTATGTTTAAATCACAAACAATATACTCCCATTTTATGTTTAATTATGCATCTTAGTTCTCTTTTATTTCAAAGATTTGTCTTACCTTCTTCTGTTATATTTGTCATATATATGGTGGCATAACTAGGTCATTTGGCATAATTTCCCACATTTTCTAATTGCATTTCTCTGATGGCCTAACATGTTCTGCATTGCTTCCAATAAATGTATAACTAGAGCCAGAGGCATTGATCAAATTCACTCTGGTCACTGTACTCCACAGGCAGGGCTGAGACTTATGACTGCATCACCAACAGATGCTCTGAAGTCTGAGTGTCTCTGCTTTTCAAAGTTAACGATTGATGCAATAAAAATTTGTATTCTGAGGCAAGTCAAGGATAATTTAAACATAAAAAATTTTCTGTGCCCTTTGGCCTCCTCTTTCCCCTCTACTGTGCGTTGTATATCTGCATTATGCATCCACCAAACCTCCCCATTGGCAGAAATACCTGCTCAACCATAAAGAGCAACATTCTCCTAGCACCAACAAGAAAATTCCTTAAAAGCTAACATGCCTTCTTGATCTTGTATGGTGTCACGATGACCCACCACGTTGTACTTACAGATCTGGATTGTGCAAACTATCTACGGCATTTAAAGTACAGCCCTCTGTCTATATAATTATAAGCCTATATAACTGCTTTGACCTTTAACGACCAGAACAGTTCTTGGAGCTTTCTGAGAGGGTGTTCCCGGATTATGATCCTACTTGGCTTGAATAAAATTTTCCATTTCTTTCTTAGGTAGACCGATTAAATTTTCTTGGACACTTCACACAGTGGGTCCAAATGTTATTAGGGTTTTTTCATCCAATGTCATTTTTCCCCCACTGGACTTTTATCTGTTGTGTTAGCTGTCCCTTGCAGTTATTTGGCTGAAGTAATTGGTTGGTGATCATTGATTAAATTCATTACTTTATGCGCTGTAGACCAGTCCCTATTCTACGTAATTCTTATCAGGAATTCTGCATATATAAAGAAGAAACTCCTAATTTTCTATTTGTTTACCCTAAAATGCAGTCTGTACAGCAAAGTAAGGAAAATGCTTGATGCCTTCGCTTTCATTAGCCATTTTCAAAGTGTCCCTTAGACGTTTCGCACGCAATTTCCCAGCGCATCCTCGCGGTGGATCTTGGCCTTTTCTCCTGGAAATGGGAACTACATGACCCAGAATGCCTTGCGTCGAAGGCAGAGTCCCTGAGCCAATAAAGGTTCAGGAAAAAGGAGTTTCTGTTTGGGCACAAAGCGTCGGGCGGGACTTCCTGTCTCCTCCTCCAGGTGGCCATTTTAATTGGCCTTGGTCTGTTTCAGCTCCGCAACGCTGGGTAGGGACGGAGGTGACGGGAAAGAACAGGTGCGAGAGGAGGGGCTGACCCTGTGGCATAGAGGCGGGCCTGAGGTTCGGCGATGTCTCTCGGGGTGCCCAGCACCAGGCCCGGGAGAGGGACCGCTGTGTCCGCGTCCTGCCTCCTCTCCCGCCGCTACGGGCCCCGCCCCGCCCACAGAGTCCGATGGCTGCGGCGGCGCTGAGGGACCCGCCTGAGGTAAACGCTCGTCCTCCGACCCCTCACCGTCCTCACCCCACCAGACACTAAGCGGGGCGCCTGCTCACGTGCCCGCAGCCCAGGCCGCGGCGTCCTGGACGGTGAGGCGGTCGTGGGTGGGGCCCTGTTTCAGACAGTGTGATGGCTCGTGGGAGAGGTTTCAGGTGGAGGGACCGCAGGTGCAAAGGCTTGGAGGTCGGATTGAGGCGGAAGGATTCGGGAAACCTGTGAACCATGTTCTGTCCGCAGGGAACAAACAACGTGAAGCAAAGCCTGGAATAGCAGGATGAGGGTTCTTAATGTTAGAACTCTAGAAGCCATGGGGAGTTTTAAGAAAAGAAATACAGGATCCACGTCAGAGTTTAAAAATTTCCCAAAAGCTGTTCAAAGGAAAAACGAAAGAGGCGATGACGACATTTAGGTACTGGGAGGTTGAGTATTTGTTCAGGTTCTCACGCAGCTGGTAAGGACACTGATCATTGAGATTAGACCATCAGCCTGAGGTCACCTGGCTCCAGGGTCAGGGAAGTGTACAGGGAGGAGATCAGCACATGGAACCTCACCATGGATCCCTTCCTCCGAGCCCTGCCTCTTTGCACAGGTTCCCATGGCTGCAGAAGTGCTTGTGGAATTCACACAGGAAGGTGGAGCGTGTCCCAGTCTCTCAGAGCCACAAACCCCACTCCTGTGTTCTCTGAATTGTGGTTTCCTGGGACTCTTAATGCTATCCCTCCAATTCTTGAGTCTGGGAACTCTGAAGAAACTCCAAGCCCATAGTCCTGAATCCATGTGAGGCTTTATATAAAGGTATTCTCATGATTGGAAACCAGTGTAAACAGGGGTGGAGGGTTCTTCCAGGAACTTGTTCCAAGATTTCCAGATGTTTAGAGGTAAAACTGATCAGGGATTGTTCAGGAAACCACAGGTCTCCTTTCTTTTAGGTGAGAACGAAGAGCAGGGACAGGAGTCAGTATAGAAATGGTTCCCTGAAAAGATGGATGTCTATTCTAGAGGCGAAGGGAGATTTGGATCAGAGGAGAGAGATGTTCTTACCAGTGTCTATAAACAGGCTCCATTTGGCTGTAAAGTGGAGAAGAGACTGAAGCTGAGAGAGGAGGGGAAAATCAGGGTAGAGGTTCCTATCATAGTCCAGGTGAGGGTTAATGGATCATAATGGTGGCTTAGGAAAAGTGGTTGTATTCTGGATGCATGTTTTAAAAAGGGACAACTAGATTTTTTTCTAATGTGAACAGTGAGGGAGTAAAACAGGAGTCAGAGATTACCCCAGGGTTTCCAGCCTTAGCAGCTGTAGGGATGAAAACTCCATCATATGGGATGAGAAAGACTGTAGTAAGTGATAGTCACTGGGGGTAACAAGAGCTTTGTTTTAGCCATGTTTAAAGTCTGATCAGAGATCACTGAGTGGAGGCGTGAAAGGAGCAGCTGAACACATAGGTGTGGAAATGTGCGGAGGGGTTTAAGGTGGAGACATCCAAAATGTGGTCGGTACTCTGTAGACCATGATGAGTAAGCTGTGGTGACATCAAGGAGGGGCAGTCTTCAGGTTACGGTGTAAAGCTATTAGGTGCCCAGGAAAGGGAGGGTGGGGCTGTGGACTCAATATCTGGCTTCAGTACTTGGGTCATGGTATTGGGCTTCACAAACAAAAGTGAGGAAGGTAAGTGGCCATAAAGGGAGGTTGTGTTGGGGACGACATAGTGTGGCAGATGAGTAGACATTCTAAGTGACCAATGGAAATGAGAGGGATGCAGAGGCCTAGAAGTAATTGAGGCAAGATGACAGTCATGCTGGAGCTGGTGCTTACTTCCCTATGGATGCTCCAGGATTTTTTGATGACTTTGGTATGCTCTGACATGTTTCATTCAGCCTGGAGGATAAGAACAGGGGAAAATGTCATCATATGTGAGCATCAGTAGGCCTGGGGTGGGCCACCAATGGGCTAGGCTTTGAATGAAGGTTAAGTGGACGGAGGAAAGTTGTGCTTGTTAAGGGAACAGCAAGTATAGCATAGAAGTGGAATAGGGTCATGGGTGTCTGAAATGAACAGTCGATTCTGTGTGGCTAAGTCAGAGGTAAGGAATGGAGCCTGTCAGGGCGGCCATTATAGAAGATTTTGTCACTGCCACTGCTAGTGGGAGCCATGGAAGTCTAGAGAATTACTGGATCCTTTATGAATTTGCCAAGCATACTCTGGATGCTGTCAGCTAAGTTGTGGTGTAAGGCCTAAAATTAACTCCCAGTATTAAATGCTTCCTTGACATGTGTTGAAACTGGCAGGACCTCAAATGGCCTGAGCAGCAGGTCCCCACTTTGCTCTGCTCCAGTGGATAAGGTCTCCTAACCAAACAACGCTTTTTATAAAGGGGACCAGGTATAATTCCTGCTTATCCCTTTGTAGTGAGTTTCAGTTCCCTGTCAGTCCTTTGGAGTTATTCAGAAAAGGAAATTGCATCCTCCCATGGAACCAGGGGCACCTTACCCTCTTGATATTACAAAGCTTACGTCCCACAGCTCTTGGTTGTTCACTGTTTTCCAGAGTGTAACTCCATGTAGCCTTTTATGGAATGTGGTGTCTTCCTGTTCCAGGCTGTGGATATATATATGATTAATAAGATGCTGCTGATAACATCTTTCCAGTGTCAGGCGCCCTAACCCTAGGCAGAAATCCCACCCTCACCAGTGGAGTGAAAAGGAGATGATCAGGGCTTCCCTGGTGGTGCAGTAGTTAAGAATCCACCTGCCAATGCAGGGGACATGGGTTCGAGCCCTGGTCTGGGAAGATCACACATGCCACGGAGCAACTAAGCCCACGAGCCACAACCACTGAGCCCTTGTGCCACAACTAGTGAAGCCTGTGTGCCTAGAGCCCTTGCTCAATAAGAGAAGCCACTGCAATGAGAAGCCTGTGCAGCGCAACAAAGAGTAACCCCCGCTCGCCTCAACCAGAGAAAAGCCTGCACGCAGCAACAAAGATCCAACACAACCAAAAATAAAAAATAAAAATTTAAGAAAAACTTTATTTAAAAAAAGGAGGTGATAAAAATATTTCAACATGTGGGGAGGTCAGGGAGATGCTTATAGAGTGGGATGGTGAGTTGGTGGTGACCATGGGCATGTCTAAATATGAGGGATGTGCAGTCTTGAGAGTGATATGTACATGTAGAGGGAGTATGTTTCATGGTCTCAGGTCCCTGGTATTGGGACTTACATGACCTTGATCACACCAGAGGTATTGCCTGGTAGGAGGGTTGGATGCCTCTATGTCAGGCGCACAGTTTAAATATGTTTGTGCACCTGTCTCTTGTTGCTAACGGCTGGACCCAGTAGTCATTGGGCCCATAGGGAGACAGTAGCACCAATGGCGCCAGGGCCTAGTTTCTCCTCTGACTGGGGAGATTGGGAGGAGGATAGACATAGAATAGATAAATAGGGGAAATGATTGTAGGTCCTCTTGAGAGAGGATTGTTTGTGATTTCATCTGTCCCAATCACGACAGGGCAGTGTGACTTTTGAAGATGTGGCCGTGAACTTTTCCTTGGAGGAATGGGGTCTCCTTGACGAGGCTCAGAGATGCCTGTACCATGATGTGATGCTGGAGAACTTGGCACTTACAACCTCCCCGGGTAAGGCCCTCAAACCCACCCCTGTGCCCTGAACTAGTCTCTGCCCTTTCTTTTTATCCATTGGCAAGTCTCCCCTTCTCACATCAGGACCTGGGCACTGCTTTCTTCCCCAGTTCCCAGAGTAGGTGTTGTGGTTAGTAGGGCTGAGGTGTGAGCACTGCTGTCTCTTCTCTTTGACAGATCCAGCACCTGCTACCCCCTGCCTTGCAGGGATGGGTCCAGAGTCAGGAGTCTTATAGGCATGAATCCCACCTTGTTTACCCTCTCCATAGCCAGGTGAATTTTCCAGATCCAAGGCACCTGTGTACCCCAGGTTCTACTTCCTTCACCTAGCTAACATTTCCTCATTCTTGCTTGTGCCAGAAATTGCTGTTACTGACCCGGTCACTGTTATTATATGGACAATGGGCTATTCTTGCAAGATATTCCTCTGAAGTTCTTTTTGTAAGATTTAATTTTATTTCTTGTGCTCTATCTTTTTGGCCATTGCTGGCTGCTTATCTGTCCTGTCTTTACTTTAGTATGTGAATCATCCAGGTTCTGCGTAGCTGCTCATCAAGGGGGTGAAGTAGAGAAGTTCACAGACTAGAAAGGACTCCAACTACAGCAAGGACTCATATATAGTCTGGCCCTGATAAGTAGCACCTGGGGCAGGGCGTGATGTCAGGGCCGTATACAAATCATGCCAGAAATCTATTCTCTGACTAGCCTTTTGGTGCCAATCACAGTGGCGGCCACACCTCATTTCTGCCTGTACTTCCCCATTCTTCAGTTAGCCACCTTCTCAACTCTACTACTTGTCACTTTTTATTTCCAACATAGGGCTAATTCTCACCTCCCTGGACTCCATCTCTCAATGCTTTTTCACACTGGTCCGTCTGCAGTGCTGTCCAACATTGGCCTGTACCATTTATGTCATGACGTGTGCACATTCTTAATCCTTGAACACCAGCTGCTCTGCTGCAGTTGGATTTTCCTGAGCCTGGATACAACCTACTACATAGTACTCGTGTCACCACCAAACAAGATCCTGCTGAAAGTTGTTTGCAGAATGACCTGCCTCTTCTCTTTGTGTCACTCCACATGGTTGTGTTCCTCACCTTGTGAGGCCTCCCCCATTCTGTAATCTTTAAAGGCCCAGTGCTGCTAAGCAGCCTCATCCTCAACTTGAACCCAACCACCTTGTCTTGCAAACAGTCCCATGGACTCATCCTTGGATTTATGAGACACAGATCTGTATTGGGGATTTCTCCTTGCACAGAGTCAACGTGTACATCTCCAGCATTTCTCTGCTTTCAGGTTGTTGGCATGGAGAAGAGGATGAGGAGGGACTTTCTGAGCAGATTATCTCTGATCAAGGAAGCTCACAGATCAGAATTGTTAAGGCAGGTCTGTCTCCCCAGAAGGCCAATCTCTATGAGATGTGTGGCCCGATCTTGAGTGACATTTTTCACTTGGCTGAGTACCAGGTAGCATGCTGTGGGCAGAAACTACATGTGTGGGGCATGTGAGAAACCATTCTATTTCAGAGCAAACCTCCATAACCAAAAGCAACACACTGGAGAGAAACCATTGAGAAGTGATGTGAGGAGAACATTGTTTGTGAACAGCTGAAAATTCTATGTATCAAGGAAGCCCTTTACCTTTGGGGATGTTGGGAAGGACTTCCTGGGCAACTCAGGATTTCTTCACCAACAGGCCACATGCACCTGGGAGAAGTCAAATAGTGGAACTGAGCGTGAGACTCCCTTTCTAAGGGGAAAAAAATCATTATAAATGGGGATACTGCCCAGAAACTTTCAGTGGCAAACACACTTGTTCAGCACCAGAGAGTCCTCACTAGAGGAAGATGTTACACATGCAGCTAATGTGGGAAATCATTTAGCAAAAGCTCCCATCTCATTAGACATGAGAGAGTTCACATTGGAGAAAGGCCTTATGAGTGCAGTGAATGTGGGTAATCCTTTAGCCAAAGCTCTAACCTCATCACACATCAGAGAGTTCACAGTGAGAAAAGGCCTTACAATTTGGGGAATATGCTGAATTCTTTACCTACAGCTCCAGTCTCTTAAAACACTAGACTGTTTACACTGGATCAAGGCCTTGTTAATGCAATGAATACGATAAGGCCATTAGCCCAAGGTTTTGACTCTGGAACCACAGATTTCAGAAGGGAAAAAACATCTTACATGTGCAGGGATGTACAGTTTCCTTTTTCAGTATGTCAACACTTGAGATCCCTCATCGTGGTACCATCTGAATTGAACCTCATACATCCAAACATCTGCAAACATCCCAGGTATGTGGGAGCTGCACTGTACTTTTTAAACTGCCCAGGTCCCTTGCCAGATTTCTGTCATTGACTGTTTCTGTGGCCAAAGCCATTTCACCTCTCCCACCTGGCAGGTACTCACAGTGTACAGCATTCACCCACCCCAGGGTGTTCAGGGAAAGAAACATTGGTCTTTCCCATTCACAGGAGGGATTGTGAGAAGCCTGAGCACTCACTCCTTTCTCATTTCTTTGATGAGTTAAGTCACTGACCTGACCCATTTTTGGCCCAAAGGACTCTGCTTGTGACTTGCAAAAATGGACGACCTTATTCAGGGATATTGCTGGCCTCACATAAGTCCTATGATAGGATTTTCTAGCCCACATAACTCCTATGATAGGATTTTCTAGCCATCAAGTCACCAATCCAGGAGTAGCTTCCCTCCCATTGCTCTGGTTTGTGCAATTATAAAGGTCTCACTCTTTAAGCCACATTTAGTCTTGAGGTTCCATTCACTGTAGGGGATGATTTGAAAACATGGGTTCTGCTAACATAAAGGACTGATCAGCTTTTGTTGGGAATCCCACGCTTTGTGTGCCTTAAGGGCACAATATGATAGCAGTTATACCTCTCTCCAGTTTGGCCTTGTTTGCATTATTGCCCAAGGCTTCCAAGGAAAGACTACAGAGCTTTCTGGTTCTAATTTGTGGCCTGAGTGCCATATTTTCTTGGTTCAGAGGTCAGCCTGGGGAAGGAGCAATTGTGACAATCTTCCTTGCTTCTGAGAGTAACATGAAATTGTTGTCTTGTTCACAGGGGATATTGCCTTGAGCTCAGCATTAGTGAGGAAAATATTCTCCCAGGTCCTGCAGTAGAGCCATGTGCCCTTATGTGCAGAATTCTGCAGTGTAGCATCATTGGTTGTAAGATTATAGGGGGAATGATAATTGTTACAGAAAACATTGGATTAATAGTGGGTGGAGGACACTATTACAAGCTGGTTGGAATGTGCCTCATTTAAAGGGGCATCCACAATGACAGTGTTCCATTCACTGTGGCTGTGAAGGATGAGCATGTACAGAAATTCTCAGATGAATTGAATTGAGATCTCCTGAATTGAGAAGGGCATTACAAGAGAACATAATCTGAAGGTTTTGTGGATTTCTGTAGCCTCTGTGGGCTATCCTCCTCAAGGCCATTTCTGTGCCAGACAGAAAAATGAGAATAGAGAGAAGGGATATCTTTTCATCGAGTAATGGACTTTGTGACCCAGACAGTATTCCTGTTGAATCAGGTGGGAACAGTCTTCATTGCTTCCTTATATATTTGACCACTGAGGCAAGGTGACCCTCCCAGGGTGTGAGGCAGAAAGTGGTGAAGTCAGTATAGGGGATTTTACAAAAAGAGTAAGAAATCCAGATTTTTATTTTGGATAATATTTTTAAGCTTTAATAAGGTATGAATACATGCAATAAAATGCACATGGTTAAAATATACAATTTGATAAGTTTTGACATTTATATAAATCCATGGAACCACCATCACATCCATAATAAACCTATCTACCTTCATATTTACCTTGTTTCTTTTATTGATGTTACTCTGACCTCTAGTCAATCATTGATTTATTTTTCTTTACAATAGATAAGTTTGCGTTGTCTAGAATTTTATATGATTAAAGTCATAAAGTGCTTATTCTTTTCCCGTCAGGTACCCTCATGTGACATGTTTATTTTGAGAGTCATCAGTGAGTAGTTCATTCTTTTTTTATTGATGAGAAGTATGATGTTCTGAGGATATACCACTATTTGTTTATTCATCTGTTTATCCGTATTTGAGTTGTTTCCAGTTTTTGACTGTTGGAAGTAAAATTGCTGCAGACTTTTGAATATAATTCTGTACATGGTTATGTTTCACTTTTCCTCTATTAATACTTTAGGGTGCAGTGCCTGAGTTTCAGTCTTAGTGAATGGATGACTTTTTAAAGAACTCTACAGTGTGATCTGAAATGGTTGTTTCCTTTTGCATTCCTACCAGAAGAGTTTGGGACTTCCAGTTATTCCATATCATTGCCAATATGTTTAGTCTTTTTAAACTTTTTTTTTTTCTTTTTAATTTGGCTGCATCAGGTCTTAGTTTGTGGCACATGGGATCTTCATTACGGCATGCGGGATCTTTTGTTGCGGTGTGTGGGCTCTTCGTTGCAGCATACGGGCTTCTCTCTAGTTGTGGTGCACAGGCTCCAGAGAGCATGGGCTCAGCAGTGGTGGCGCACTGGCACTCTAGTTGTGTCGTGTGGGCACTCTAGTTGTGGCATGTGGGCTTAGTTGCCCCACAGCACATGGGATCTTAATTCCCTAACCAGGGGTTGAACCCGTGTCCCCTGCATTGGAAGGCAGATTGTTAACCACTGGACCGCCAGGTTAGTCCCAAGTTTTTTAATAAGACTTTTTGACCCTTTTAATAAGTGTATAGCAGTATCTCACTGTGGTTTTAGTTGCATTTCTCAGATGTTTTATGATGTGGAGCATTTTTTTCATTTTTTAAGTCCTCTTTTGGTAAAATGTCTTTTCATAGCTTTTGTCCATTTAAAAATAATTAATTTTGACTATTTCTCTCTTCATTAATAAATAAGATAATGAAACAATGAAGACTTGAAACTTCATTCTTTAGTGATGTGACTCCTAGCCATAAGAAATAATTATTTTTGAATTCTGAAATGCTATTTCCTAACTTTTTTTCTGCTGTACACAGTGCAGTGGCCACATACAGCATATACTTTTTAAAGTTTAATCAGCATTACTAACATATTCTCCATAATCAAGCCAAGATTTGTATTGTTTGCAGTTTCCCCAGTGTGAATATTCCCACTTTCGTCAATTTAAAACTTCCAATGTGATATCACTGAACATGGAGTTTGAAAGTTGACAGTAGCACACCAATATATTCTATTTCCACTGTAGTGATACAGTAGCCACAAGCTTCAAGAACATAGAAGAAAAATGTAGTGAAATGACTAAGAAGTTAGAAGGTTTTGTTTGTTTGTTTGTTTGTTTGCAGTACGCAGGCCTCTCACCGCTGTGGCCTCTCCCGTTGCGGAGCACAGGCTCCGAACGCGCAGGCTCAGCGGCCATGGCTCACGGGCCCAGCCGCTCCGCAGCATGCGGGATCTTCCCGGACCGGGGCATGAACCCGTGTCCCCTGCATCGGCAGGCGGGCTCTCAACCACTGCGCCACCAGGGAAGCCCTAGAAGTTTTTATATATTTTTAAACAGTTCAATTGCGGTAAAATTACATAAGGTAAACTGCACATATTTTAAATGTACATTTTAATGGTTTGACACGTGCTTACAACTGAAACCAAAATTTTCTTTCTACCTATTTTAACTCAACTTTCTCCACATATAAAATTACTGATACAATAACATATCATTTGTTATTTCTAATATACATAAAAATGGAAAAGATTGTATTAGGAAAATGGATGAACCCCTTTCCAATCTGCCACCATTATTTATCATTTCTTGGCCATTGTTTCATTCATCTTCATATATGCTAGAGGATTATTCTACTTTTAATCCCAGACATAACATATAATGCATAACCTCTTCAGGATGCATTTTTAGAAATTGAGTGCTCCTTCATAACTCTAATAACTATCACATAAAATGAAAACACTTAAGAATTTGGAAGTATGCTCAGTTTTCTCAACTGTCTCAAAAATGTATTTAAGGCAGATTAATTACGGTCAGGATCCAAAATGTATTCTTAGGGTTTTTGGTAACTGTGTCGCACTAAGTCTCTTAACCTTTAAGTCTCACTTGCCATTTTTATTCTTATTTGTTTATCAGAATTAGGCAGATTATAGATGTGGTTTATTGAATCTCTGATACTGTTTAACTGATCACCCTTTCCCCATAATCCTGTGCAGTAGATATTAATTAGGTAGGTGATTGAAGTTTGGTCCCAGCAAAGTGTGTGATGGTGACTATTGGGTAAATAAAAATAAACTCTCTGGACTCAGAAATCCTCTCCTCAAAGGTGGTAGTGACAGAAAACACTTTTATTATCGAGTAAGCATTAAACCAGAGTTTGATATGTATCACAGGTCATATGCTAAGAAATTGCAAAGGCTGAAAAAAAGCTCCACCTTATGTAGCTAAGCCGGTACAACTCATTACATACATATTTTGATGATAATAACTAGTCACCTAGCTCTAGTACCCGTGCCATGCTCAGTCACTGGCTGAGGATAGCTTGCTGAGAATGGCCTTTGGAATGCTGTGGTGGCTTCCAAGGCAGCACAGCTGGGGGTTGTTGGCCAGCTGCACTCCTCAGAGAAGGATACATCGTAAAGGAAAAACTGAGCAGCCTACTTTCATGGCTGCCCAGAACTGAAACTATATGTATAATATTTGATTAATTTTAAATATGGTTTCGTCAGAGCAAAGAGGCAACAGAATAATCCTTTGGCAGGTCTCTCTCAGATTCTTAAACTTCCATCTGATTCCTTATCTTAAAACCATCAAAGTAGGTCTACTCTAAAAGTAAGAAATAGGCCCAGAAAACAAACAAAAAAATAGCCAAGAGAATTTGACTGTACCACTTGTCACACATGGTTCTTCTTCTAAATTTATCTGGCAATTGGGGTGACTATTGTGAAAGGAAAATAAAAATGGAGCCGATATTGCTCAGGGCTGTCTAAAATGGAGCCGGGAATCTATTAAGGAAGTGTGACTTATGCACCTCTCAGCCTGGATGGAATCTGATCTTTTGACTTCTTATTGTCCTAATGAGGCCATCCAGAACATCTGCCAGAAAGTCAAGATTCTTATCAAACCCTCATCGTAAAATAGCTCATGACAGCCTGTCTACTTATCAGACCAAAACCCTAAAATAACTCCTGATTTCTTAAGGACAAATAGTTCCTAAATTGCATCAGACTTAATCACAATTCTCAAGAGGCAGCTTTAACAAACTCAGAGCTTTTTGTCTTTGTAAGCCCCTTACTCTCTTCTCCTGGAACATCTTTTGGGGTTACCTGAATCTGTGTCTCCTGAATTGTAGACTCCAAATAAACTTTTCCTTTTTTATAACGTTTTTGTTTGGTTTGGGTTTTTTTGGCTATGTTGGGTTTTCATTGTTGCGCGCGGGCTTTCTCTGGTTGTGGTGAGTGGGGGCTATTCTTCACTGCGGTGCATGGGCTTCTCGTAGTAGCTTGTCTTGTTGCAGAGCATGGGCTGTAGGCACGCGGACTTCAGTAGCTGTGGGTTGCAGGCTCAGTAGTTGTGGCACATGGACTTAGTTGCTCCGCGGCATGTGGGATCTTCCCAGACCAGGACTTGAACCCATGTCCCCTGCATTGGCAGGTGGATTCTTAACCACTGTGCCACCAGGGAAGTCCCTAAACTCTTCTTATTTGCAGCCTCCTATATTGTGTTTTGGTTGGCATTACATGGTGTCAGAAGAGCTTGGATTCAGTTAAGGTGCCTGCAAGAGCCTGTTATGCTTTATCAATCATCTCCTTGGTGATCCCAGATCGTGGTTGTGAGTCCTCCTGTACCTAAGCCACCCATGTTGGTAGAAGTTCTAGTTTATTTGGGTGTCCTCTATTGCCGGCTTCTGTCCTCTAGGATTTTGTTTCCTGTTTTGAGCGGCCTCCAGCATTTTGCTTCCTGTTTGTTTTTTGGGTTTTTTTATTTTATTGAAATATAGTTGATTTACACTGTGTTAATTTCTTCTGTGCAGCAAAGTGACTCAGTTATATATATGTGTGTAATCTTATTCATATTCCTTTCTATTGTGGTTTGTCACAGGATATTGAGTATAGTTCCCTGTGCTATATAATAGGACCTTGTTGTTTATCCATCCTTTATATAATAGTTTGCCTCTGCTAATCCTATACCCCCAATCCTTCCCTCTACTACCCGCCCTCCGCCTTGGCAACCACATGTGTATTCTCTATGTCTGTGAGTCTGTTTTTCTTTTGTAGCATACCCATTCCACAGGCAGGGAAACTGAGTGTCCAGAACCAGGGGACAGTCCTGTGGCTGGGAAGAGGCAGAGCAGAGACCTGAACCCCTGTGGCAGAAGTATCTCAGGGTGCCTCCTATGTATACAGGTGCCCTGGGCAGTTCCCTGCTGGCTAAAGACACAGGTGTAGCTGCCAGGTAGGACCCCAAGTAGGGATCAGAGCTGCTATGGGAAGAGCCCCCTGATGGGCTGGGGCCCCTCAGCCCCTGGAACTCTCTCCTGTTGTTGCAGCCTCCCCAAGGGCACTGCCACCACTCTCCAGGGTATCAGGACTCCCAACAGCTACCTCCTTGGGGGCCTTACTATGGGCCCGGCCCTATGCATCCTCCCAGAGCCCCTGAGGCAGCTCCATCATTAGCCCCATTTTGCACTGGGGGAAACTGACAATGTGTGGAACTGGAAGGGGTATCTCTTACTGTGACCCCGGCAGACGTGGGGATGCAAAAATCAATCGCAGGCTCACCCACTGTGTTCCCCCTTCCCTCTGGCCTGTTTCCACCCAAAAAAGCCTCTCCTTATTCCCTCGGGCTCCTCTTAGAAGCCTTCTCAACCTCTTCCCTGTTGCCCTGCAGATCCTCTCCCAAATGCTGATGGTCCCTGTGTTAATTTGCTAAGGTTGACAAAACATGGCACCATAGCCTGGGTGCTTTAAACAACAGAAAATTATTTCCTCACAATTCCAGAGGGTAGAAGTCTGGGATCAAGAGGTTAACAGTGGTTTCTTTGGAGGCTTGTAAATAGCTGTCCTCTTCCTCTGTCTTTACATGGTCTTCCCTCTGACATGGCTCCCCACCCCCACAGGCATGCAGCACCTTCCCCAGGTGTCACCCCAAACACATGACTGGCCCTTGCTGCCACATGTGAGTCATCCCAAGGCTGTTGGTCTTCCTACTAACATCACCTCAGGGCGTCTTCTCCAATCAGTGCCCCATTACTCAGCTGTCACTGTTGTGGACATTGGAAGAGATGTTAAGGACTAAGAATGTCTACTGTAATGCTCCCCTGTCCTTGTTCCCATGGTTCTTCTTCTCACTCCCTCCAGCTGGTGAATTTGGTCCTCCCCAACACTAGGTAAAAAGCAAACCAATGACTGCTAATCCCTAAGAATATTCCTGCTCTCTCTTGGGGAACTAAACTTGACCACCATTCCCTGAATGGGCTAGATGAAGTCTGGCCTGTCTTGTAAATCCTGCATCATTCACATATCACAGGATGACAGTGTCCCACACTTGTTACACTGTGTCCCCAGATATATATAGGCAGGTCATATCCAATACCTGAAACGTTTGTTTCCAGGCTGTGTTATGGTGTGGTAGCAAAACACAGTCACAATATTTGTGTTTCTAGGTGTGTCACATACAAATTATTTTATTTGACAAATACACACATAAAAAACAAGAGATTTACTTCTCCCTGTTGAAAATGGGGAATGAGATTTCGTTCCTCTCCCTTAGACCATTTACCTTAGAAAACTTGCAGGAACTGTCTCATCTCTTTTAAAATGCATGTCTTTGAAGAATAGAGAGGTCTTTTTTCAGCTGGTCTTTTTTTTTCTTCCAGTTTTAGGATTCAGAAATGTCCTTCTCAAGAACCTGCTTTCTCCTCAAACTGCAGACATCAGGGAGTTAGCTCATTTATCAGTTCTTGTACGAGGATAGGAGTCTCATCTTAGTGGATGCTGTGCTCCAACTTAAAAAACTACCTCCTATTACAAAGATGAGAAGTTTGTGTTTCCTGTGGCTAAAACCGATAAGCAAACACAGATAGTCACCCCAATTACCAGGTAAAATTAGGACTCTGTGTGGCAAATGGTACTGTCAACTCCTCTTACTTGAGGACTAGGTATTGTTTATCTTGAATATACATATGCAGTGGGTTGTATCTGTTTGGATAAATAGGGGATTTAGGTTTTTTCTGTCTTTGCAGTTTCCTGGTGGATTGCCTGTGATGCACAAGTACTTTGCTTTAATGCTTATTCAATAATAAAAGTGGTTTTCTGTCTCTACTACCATTGTGGAAAGGATTACCAGGTTGGGAGAGATTTTTGTTTTTACTTCCCTAACAGTCATCATCAGGCACCTGTCTGCAGGGATCAAACTTCATCACCCATCTCATCAACATCTAGTATACAGGATATATGGGGGGAGGGTGACCAGTTAAACAGTATTAGAGACTCATTAAGACCCATCTTGCATGTGCCAAATTCTGATGAACCAATGACAGCAAATTATGAGAAACAAATAAGAATTTTAAAAGATAAGTGGACCCCACATGTTAAGAGATCTGTGAGACACAGCTACTGAACCCTGTAAGGATATATTTTGGATTCTGATTGCAACTAATTTGACTTAAGAAACAAATACATTTTTGAGACAATTCAGCATTGATACAATGTTTATATTTTTCTGATAACTATTGTGTTATGAAAAATCCATCCTGAAGAGATTATGCATTAAATGATACGATGTCTGGAATTAGTACAGTAGTTCCCCCTTATCTGCAGCAGATGCGTTCCAAGACCTCCAAGTAGATGCCTGAAACTACAGATAGTACCAAACCCTATATGTACTATGTTTTTTCCTATACATGCATACCTATGATAAAGATTATAACAATAGCTGTAATAAAAGTTAAGTGAATGTGGTGTCTCTCTCTCTCAAAATAGCTTATTGTACTGTAGTCGCCCTTTTTGATGATGTGAGATGATGCGATGCCTATGTGGATTCACTGGACAATGGGATGATTCATGCTGTGGGTGGGACGAAGAGGGTGGTGAGAGATTGCAGCATATAGAAAGGCACGCAATTTAAAACTCATGACTTATTTCTGGAGTTCTCCATTTAATATTTTCAGACCTTAGTTGACCTTGGGTCACTGAAACCCCAAAAAGCAAATCTGTGAATAAGGGAGAGACTGTGGTAAACTAAGGCACTGGTGTAAATGGGGAAAGATGAAATAAGAATGGCCATGAAATGATGGAAGATGGGGATGGATTCATCTGGTTTCATTACAGTCTCTTTCTTTTTTTCATAACAGTCTTTTTTTCATAACAAAAATATATATGTCCTTGTATCAGTAATTTTATATGCTGAGAAGGATAAATTTTAAAAGGCAGGAGGAAACTTGGTTTCAGGGTTGTAAGCATGCATCAATAGATCAAAAGGTAGATTTTAAGTATGTGTGGTTTAAACTGTTTTCAATGTATAGTACATCATCTGCAAACACTGACAGTTTTACTTCTTCCTTTCCATTTGGATTCCTTTTATTTCGTTTTCTTCTGATTTCTGTGGCAAGAACTTCCAATACTATGTTAAACAAAAGTGACAAGAGTGGGCATCCTTGTCTTCTTCCTCATATTAGAGGAAATGCTTTTAGCTTTTCACCATTGAGTATGATGTTATCTGTGGGCTTATATATGGCCTTTATTATGTTGAGTTATGTTCACTTTATGCCCACTTTCTGGAGAGTTTTTATCATAAATGGATGTCAAATTTTGTCAAGAGCTTTCTCTGCATCTATTAAAATGAAATGTTTTTATTCTTTAATTGTCAATGTGGTATATCACATTGATTTGTGGATATTGAAAAATCCTTCCATCCCTGGGATAAATTCCATTTGATCATGGTGTATGATCCTTTTGATGTATTGTTGGATTCAATTTGCTGATATTTTGTTGAGGATATTTGCATCTATGTTCATCAGTGATATTGACCTGTAATTTTCCTTTTTTGTGATACCTTTGGTTTTGCTAGCAGGGTGATGCTTGCCTGGTAGAATGAGTTTGGAAGCACTCCTCTGCAATTTTTTGGGAATAGTTTGAGAAGGATAGGTGTTAACTCTTCTCTAAATTTTTGGTAGAATTCACCTGTGAAGCCATCTGGTCTTGGACTTTGGTTTTCTGGTAGTTTTAAAACTAGTGATTGGGGCTTCCCTGGTGGCACAGTGGTTGGGAGTCC
>NW_020838057.1:629270-638279 GCF_003676395.1 Aethalodelphis obliquidens | reverse complement strand
AAAAAAAAAAAAAAAAAAAAAAAAAAAAAAAACCCACTAGTGATTGAATTTCCTTACTGGTAACTGCTCTGTTCATATTTTCTATTTCTTCCTGGTTCTTGGGAGATTGTAACTTTCTAAGAATTTGTCCATTTCTTCTATGTTGTCCATTTTATTGGCATATAGTTGTTTGTAGTAGCCTCTTATGATCCTTTGTATTTTCATGGTTTCAGTTTAACTTCTCCTTTTTCATTTCTGATTTTATTGATTTGGGCCCTCTCCCCTTTTTTCTTTTTTTTTTAAAGATGTTGGGGGTAGGAGTTTATTAATTAATTTATTTTATTTTTGCTGTGTTGGGTCTTCATCTCTGTGCGAGGGCTTTCTCTAGTTGTGGCAAGTGGGGGCCACTCTTCATCGCAGTGCGCAGGTCTCTCACTATGGCGGCCTCTCCCGCTGCAGAGCACAGGCTCCAGATGTGCAGGCTCAGCAGTTGTGGCCCAGTTGCTCCATGGCATGCGGGATCCTCCCAGACCAGGGCTCGAACCCGTGTCCCCTGCATTAGCAGGCAGACTCTTAACCACTGCACCACCAGGGAAGCCCTCCCCTTTTTTCTTGATGAGTCTGGCTAGAGGTTTATACATTTCGTTTATCATTTCAAAGAACCAGCTTTTGGTTTCTTTGATCTTTTCAATTTTTTTTTTTTTGTCTCTAATTCATGTCTTTCTGCTCTGATCTTTATGATTTCTTTTCCTTCTACTAACTTTTCGTTTTGTTCTTTCTCTAGTTCCATTAGGTATAAGGTTAGATTGAGATTTTTCTTGTTTCCATAGGTAAGATTGTATTGCTATAAACTTCCCTCTTAGAATTGCTTTTGCTGCATCCCATAGGTTTTGGATCTTCATGCTTTCGTTCTTTCTTTTTTCATTTCTGCCTAGTTGTTTTCTTTGTTTCTTTCTTTGCTGCACTGTGCAGCTTGTGCTATCTTAGTTCACTGACCAGGGATTGAACCCAGGCCCTTGACAGTGAAAGCGTGGAGTCCTAACCACTGGACCACCAGGGAATTCTCTATCTCTAGGTATTTTTTGATTTCCTTTTTGATTTCTTCAGTGATCCATTGGTTGTTTAGTAGCATATTGTTTAGCTTCCACGTGTTTGTGGTTTTTACAGTTTTTTTCTTGTAGTGGATTTCTGATCTTATAATGTTGTGATTGGAAAAGATGCTTGATATGATTTCAATTTTCTTAAGTTTACCAAGGTTTGCTTTGTGGCCCACCATATTATTAATCCTGGAGAACGTTCCATGTGCATTTGAAAAGAATGTGTATTCTGCTGCTTGTGGTTGGAATGCTTTATAAGTATCAATTAAGTCCATCTGGTCTAATGTGTCATTTAAGGCCTGTGTTTCCTTACTGATTTACTGTATGGGTGATCTGTCCATTGATGAAATTGGGCTGTTAAACTCCCCCACTATTGTGTTACTGTTGATTTCTCCTTTTATGGCTGTTAGTATTTTCCTTATATACTGAGGTGCTCCTATGTTGAGTGCATATATATTTACAGTTGTTATATCTTCTTCTTGATTGATCCCTTGATCATTATGTGTTGTCCTTTTGACTCTTGTAACAGTCTTTATTTTAACATCTGTTTTGTCTGATATGAGTGTTGCTATTCCAACTTTCTTTTGATTTCCATTTGCATGGAATACCTTTTTCAATCTCCTCACTTTCAGTCTGTAGGTGTCCCTAGATCTGAAGTGGCTCTCTTATAGACAGCATATATACTGGTCTTGTTTTTAGATCCATTCAGCCAGTCTATGTCCTTTGGTTGGAGCATTTAATCCATTTACATTTAAGGTAATTATCAATATGTATGTTCTTATTGCTGTTTTGTTAATTGTTTTTGATTTATTTTTGTAGGTCTTTTTTCTCCCTTTCCTCTTTTTTTCTCTTCTCTTCTGATTTACTGAGACATCTTTTCTTTTTTTTGGCAGTCCTGTGTGGCTTGCAGGATCTTAGTTCACTGACCAGAGATTGAACCTGGGCCCACAGGAGTGAAAGCGCTGAGTCCTAACCACTGGATAGCCAGGGAACTCCCTCTTCTCTTGTGATTTGATGACTAACTTTAATGTTGTGTTTGGATTCCTTTTTTTTTTTTTTTGGTGTGTGTATCTATTGTAGATTTTTGGTTTGTGATTACCATGAAATTTGATATAGCAGTCTATATAAACAAGATTATTTTAACTTGCTGCTCTTTTAATTTCAAATGCATCTCCAGTATCCTGCGTTTGTACTCTCCTCATGATTGCTGGGGTTTTTGTTTTGTTTTTTATAAATTTATTTATTTTATTTATTTTTATTTTTGGCTGTGTTGGGTCTTCGTTGCTGCACAGAGGCTTTCTCTAGTTGCAGTGAGCAGGGACTACTCTTCGTTGCGGTGTGTGGGCTCCTCATTGCAGTGGCCTCTCGTTGCAGAGCACGGGCTCTAGATGTGCGGGCTTCAGTAGTTGCAGCACGCAGGCTCAGTAGTTGTGGCTCATGGGCTCTAGAGCACAGGCTCAGTAGTCGTGGCACATGGGCCCAGCTGCTTCGCAGCATGTGGGATCCTCCCGGACCAGGGCCCGAACCCGTGTCCCCTGCATTGGCAGGTGGACTCCCAACCACTGCGCCACCAGGGAGGCCCTGATTGCTGGTTTTGATATCATATTTGTGTTTGGTTGCTTTCCTACTTTGTCTGTATGTTTGCCTTTACCCGTGAGTTTTTCCATTTGTAATTTTCTTGTTTCTAGTTGTGGCCTTTTTCTTTTCTTTTCTTTTCTTTTCTTTTTTTTTTTTTTTTTTGCGGTACATGGGCCTCTCACTGTTGTAGCCTCTCCCGTTGCGGAGCACAGGCTCCAGACACACGGGCTCAGTGGCCATGGCTCACAGGCCCAGCCGCTCCACGGCATGTGGGATCCTCCCAGACAGGGGCATGAACCCGCATCCCCTGCATTGGCAGGCGGACTCTCAACCACTGTGCCACCAGGGAAGCCCTCTTTTTTTTTCTTTTTTTCTCCACCTAGAGAAGTTCCTTCAGCATTTGTTGCAAAGCTGGTCTGGTGCTGCTGAATTCTCTTATCTTTTGCTTGTCTGTAAAGCTTTTGATTTCTCCTTCAAATCTGAATGAGATTGTTGGGTATTCTTGGTTGTAGGTTCTTCCCTTTCATCACTTTCAGTATATGGTTCCACTGCCTTCTGGCCTGCAGAGTTTCCGTTGAAAAATTAGCTGATACCTTATAGGAATTCCATTGTATGTTATTTGTTGCTTTTCCCTGTTGCTTTTAATTTTTTGTCTTTTTCTTTAATTTTTGTCAGTTTGACTACTATGTGTCTCAGCGTGTTCCTCCTTCGGTTTATCTTGACTGGGGCTCTCTGTGCTTCCTGGACTTGGGTGACTGCTTCCTTTCCCATGTTAGGGAAGTTTTCAGCTATTATCTTTTCAAATATTTTCTCAGGTCCTTTCTCTCTTCTCCTTCTGGGAACCCTACAATGTGAATGTCGGTGTGTTTAATGTTGTCCCAGAGGTCTTTTATACTGTCCTCATTTCTTTTCATTTCTTTTTCTTTATTCTGTTCCATGGCAGGGATTTCCACCATTCTGTCTTCCAGCTCATGTAGCCTTTCTTCTGACTCATTTATTCTGCTGTCGATTTTGTCTAGTGTATTTTTAATTTTAGTTATCTTATTGTTCATCTCTGTTTGTTTAGATCTTCTAGCTCTTTGTTAATCATTTCTTTTGTCTTCTCAGTCTGTGCCTCCATTCTTTTTGTAAGATCTTGGATCATCTTTACTGTCTTTACTCTGAATACTTTTTTGGGTAGATTGACTATCTCCACTTCACTTGTTCTTCTGGGGCTTTATCTTGTTCCTTCATTTGGGATATATTCCTCTGCCATCTCATTTTGTCTAACTTTCTGTGATTGCAGTTTACGTCCTGCAGGCTGCATGGTTGTAGTTCTTCTTGCTTCTTGTGTCTACCCCTTAGAGGATGAGGCTGGTCTAAGAAGCTTGTGCAGGCTTTCTGGTGGGTGGAACTGGTTCATGCCCACTGGTGGTTGGATCTGGGTCTTGTCCCTCTGGTGGCCAGGGCTGTGTCAAGGGGCGTCTTTAGTGGGAAGCAGTGAGCTCAGGAAGACTTTAGGCAGCCTATCTGCTGATGGGTGCAGATGTGTTCCTGCCCTGTTGGTTTGGTCTGAGGAGTCCCAGCACTGGAACCTGTAGGTTGGGTAGGGCCAGGTCTTGGTGAGAAAACAGTGGCCTCCAGGAGGGCTCACACCAATGAGAATTCCCCAGAACTACCACCACCAGTGTCTTTGTCCCTGCATTGAGCCACAGTCACCTCCCACCTCTATAGGAGACTCTCCAATACCACCAGGTAGGTCTGGCCTAGGCTCCTATGAGGTCACTGCTTTTTCCCCCGGGTCCTGATGCACACAAGACCTTGTATGCTCTCTCCAAGAGTGGAGTTTCTGTTTCCCAAAGTCCTGTGGAGTTCCTGCGATCAAGCCCCACTGGTCTTTAAAGCCAGATACTCTGGGGGCTCCTCCTCCAGATGCCACACCTCCAGGCTGGGGAGCCGCCTGATGTGGAGCTCAGAACTTTCACTGCTGTGGGGGAACCTCTGTGATATTATTATTTTCCAGTTTGTGCTTTGCCCACCTGGTGGGTATGGGATTGGATTTTTATCACAATTGAGCCCCTCCTACCATCTCATTGTGGTTTCTTCTGTGTCTTTGGATGTAGCATAATTTTTTTGGTAGGTTCCATTGTTTTTTTGTTGTGATTTGCTGTGTGGTGATCATAGCAGTTAGTTGTGATTTTGGTGTTTTTGTGAGAGGAGGTGAGCTGACGTCCTTCTCTGGAACCATTATTTTTAATAAGAGTTTGTGCCTAACAATTTAAAGACCTCTGGCCACATGGATTTGTAAAACAAGAGTTTCCTGAATCTGGTCCTTTTGTTTATTATTTCTCTGTTTCTCCCTCAGGTGTAGCCTTTAAGTAGTCAAAATAAACCAGGTGAAGGCATCTCTGGGTGTGGGGGTACAGGAGGCCAGCAGCACCTCTTCCTGCTATTCTCTTGGTGTTTGTAGTGGTGGTGTTTTTAGGCTGAGTGGTAAACTTCAGGCTCATTTTTCTATTAATGAAAAGAAATTGGCTGTGGAAGCATAGACGTATAAGGAATAACATAACAAATACTAATATACCACCTCCCCCCTTCTGACTTAAAGAAGATATTTTTCTTTAAACGGATACATAGGAACCATATTTTTCTGCCTTCACTGTCCTTCACAGGATTTCTTAAGAAAATGGGATTCATGCTCCCAAGGAATTTGTGTGAGAATTAAATGAGAGCATATAAACAAAGCATGGCACATGGCAGGTTCTCAAAAATTGTAGCTGTTAGTATGAACACTTCCATACTTATTGTTATTCTTGTTTTATTTATTTATGTTTATTTTTGGCTGTTTGGTGTTTGTTGCTGCACACAGGCTTTCTCTAGTTGCGGCGAGCGGGGGCTACTCTTTGTTGCGGTGTGTGGGCTTCTCATTGTTGTGGCTTCTCTTGTGGAGCACAGGCCCTAGGCATGCAGGCTTCAGTAGTTGTAGCTTGCAGGCTCAGTAGTTGTGGCTCATGGACTCTAGAGTGCAGGCTCAGTAGTTGTGGCACATGGGCTTAGTTGCTCCGCGGCGTTTGGGATCTTCTTGGACCAGGGCTTGAACCCATGTCCCCTGAATTGGCGGGTGGATTCTTAACCACTGTACCACCAGGGAAGTCCTATTGCTATTCTTATTAGACCCAGGTAGAGCCTGGTTACAGAAGCTGGAAAAGGTCAGAGCTGTGGAAAGGAAAGGGGTGACTTGGCATTCAGTGATGGGTGGGGAGATGCAAAGTTTCAGAAGAGAGTTGAAGTAAGGCCCTTGGGGTTTCAGATGCTGATGTCTTGGAGCCCTTGTTTTGCTACTGTGTGGAGGAGGCAGGCAGCCACATGGTCTGCATTGTGAACCCCAATGTGGAAGGACTCACTACTTTCAGTGAGTCAGAGGCTCTGCTTCCTGCATGTGGCAGGAGCCTGGCTTCTCCCAAAATGAGTGTGGACCCAGCTGTGTGCTGTGTCACAGAACAGTCTAGAAAGCACACAGGCTGTTCTTTCAGAATGTTTTATTTGTCCCAGGAGATGTTTTTTCAGTTCTTCAGTGAAGCTGTATGAAGCCCTTGAACAGGATCGCTAAGATATTAATGGGCCTTGTCTTTCATCATATTCTTTTTGGGAAGAGCAGCAATGAAGCCCTTAAGTCCCCACCAAATCCACTGTTTTTAAAAGATGCCATTCCTGACATCTCCAGGCCACACCCATCTCTGTGCTGTCTGAAAGTCAATTTATTCCTGTTATTTTTTTTTCTAGATTATTCTGTCTCCTGGTTTGGGTTTTAGTTCTTAGGATTGGGAGTTTCTGGAAGCTTGTTTGTCCTTCTGTGTTTTTTGTTTTTATTTTGGCTGTGCCAAAAGCCTTCTGGGATCTTAGTTCCCCAACCACGGATTGAAGCTGGGCCACAGCAGTGAAAGTGTGAAAAGACCAACTCTTAACCACTGGACCATCAGGGAATTCCCATTCTGTTGTTTTTATTTGAGCTGTAAACACAGTCTCCCGATAACCCCTCCTGTGAGAGAGAAGAGCCTTCTGAGGATTCTTTCCAATATTCGATCCCAGGCATGGATTTTGTCTTTCTACAGAAATTGTCCTGTCCTATGAGCTTTACTTTGAAAGGGTACTTCAGATCATTTTGGAACACGGTAAAATTTAAGACATAAGGAGAGACATTCATGTATTATTCTGAGTTTGATAGACATTATTGTATTTCACCAAAGCCAAGATTTCGTCCATTATAAGAAGAATCACTATTTTATGTACCTCTAAAAAAGTACACTGCCCACTAAACCATGTCACACAGTCATTTAAAAAAATCCTGATTTCAGAGAAGTGAAAAAGGATGTGTGTTTTAAAACTGACAAGGTGTGATGTACAAAACTGGGCAGGCAGAATGAACCAGGAGTCAGAGTTCAGATGAGCACACTTTTATTCCACCGGGGCTTTCACAACGTGTCTGACACCCATCACTGAACTGCTCATTGTCTGTGTGCACCTGCTTCGTGACCCATCTACTTACAGTGTGCCAGCTGGTGCAGTGTTAAGTCCAGTTGTCTGAGCCAGAAATCTGAGTATAGACGGGACTCCTTCCTTGCCATCCCTCCTACAACTAACTCCCGGTACTTGATTCTGCCACTAGAATATCTGTACTGCCTCTCCCCAATGACCCAGCCTCACAACAATTGCCCTGGCGCAGGACTCAACTTTTTCTTACAGGAATATCCCAGGAGTTTCCCAACAGGACCCTCTACATCCAGGCTCACTACCTCCAATTGAATCACTGCATGGCCGACCACTGAAACGTATCCCTGCCTAGTGAGTGCCCATCTGTGCTCTTAACTGTCCTGGAAAGATGTTCACGAAATTGGGGAGTCCACTGAATTTATTTCAATCCATGGCATCAATGCCCCAGACTCTTTCGCACATTCTGGCCCTGTCTGGCAGCTTTGTCACTATCTTCCGCACAGGAGCACACAGTCAAAAAGCAGACACTCTTTGGCCCTTTCCCCGGATCTGTAGGTGTTGCCCATCCTGTCTATTCAGGTGTTTATGTATTTTGAGTGTAGCTGATGCTTTTCTAGTTCTATATCTTATGTGAGTAAATATTCTTTATCCCATGTGTATTCAGCAAATATTTTTCTCTGCCAGTTTCAAGCTTTTTTTTTTTTTTTTTGTATTCATTACCTCCATTTTTTTGTAGCTGCACTTTTGGCTTTCAGATTAAGGTATGTCAGAGAGGAGAAATGTTCATTTAATAAAGTATGTGCTGTTGCTTTTTGTTTCCTCTTGTGTGAGGGCTCTTCAGGGTGTGTGTTGAAAATTACAGCTCGTGACTGATGTGACCAGACACATGGCCGTGTCGAATTTCTTTGGGAAAATGTGGAGCTGCATCCACATGGAGGGTAGCTAAGTTTTCTCTGGACCTGCTGGGAGGTGCTGGCCTGGTAGGGAAAGATGAGGAAATGAGGAGAAGATGTTTCCTGATGGGGGCTGCTGGTTGGGGATACCAGGGGCAGGGAGGTCCATCTCAGAGGTCCCAGCAGAGGAATAAATGGGGGAGGAAAATTGTGAATTTTAGTCAGTCTTGTGTGGGGTGGGGGAGGAGTCTGGTGTCCTCTTTTAGGGTCATGATGTTCCATATTCTAGGTCTTTTTATATTGTTAGCATGACCATCCTTTCACTGCTCTAGGTCCCTTGCAGCATTGTCTTCAGCTAGCACACCAGGGACGTGTGTGTTCTTCCTGGGGTCTCTCGACTCTTCCCCACAGAGCAATGGATTTATTTCTGGGATCACCTTTCAATTCCATTCATCTCAGTATATATCCTCATGCCAGTTTCACTGTGTTTCATTTCCCAGGGGCTGTGTTCAGAACATTTGAAAGTGGTAGGTCTGAGCCTTCAATCTTGAGGGATTTTTTTTTTTTAATAACTCTGGTAGAGCTGTGGGGTCTGTTGGCATTCCATATTTCGGGGCGTTCTTTTCTGCTTCCCTTTGCTGATATGTACAACCCCCTCCCCTTTGCAGAGGCACACATGTATTAAAGACCTCTTGATTCCTTTAAGGTGTAGACAGCATGAGTGAAACTTCTGAGAAAAACATCGTTTTTATTTTTGTTTGTATACAGGTTTTCAGAGCAACTGCATGAAAGCTTGGAGGCCTACCAGGTGGTCTGCAGGTGTTAGCCTATTTTGGCTTTGGCCCATGGTGCCCAGTGGTGTCTCCAGGGGCCATTATCTGCATTTCATCAGCAAGGAGAGTTGCTGTTGTTCACCATCCTCCAGTGATGGGTATCGTCATTTCGGGAGGTTAGCAGGACTCAGAGGTGTGTGGTGCTGTCTTGTGGTTGTA
>NW_020838057.1:625143-629260 GCF_003676395.1 Aethalodelphis obliquidens | reverse complement strand
TGTTCTTGCTGGGGTCTCTCGACTATTCCTTACAGACCAATGGGTTTATTTCTGGGAGATCCTTTGAATTCCATTCATCTCGATATACCTCCTTATGCCAGTTTCACTGTGTTTCATTTCTTGGGGTTCTGTTCAGAACATTTCAAAGTGGGAGGTCTGAGCCTTCCATCTTGAGGTTTTAATTTTTTAAATAATTATGTTAAGCTGTGGGGTCCATTGACGTTCCATATTTTGGGGTGTCCTGTTCTGCTCCCCTTTGCTGAGGCACACATGTATTGAAGACCTCTTGAATCCTTTAAGGTGTAGACAGTATGAGTGGAGCTTCTGTGCAAAACATTGTTTTTCTTTTGGTTTGGCTACAGGTTTTCAAATCAATAGTGTGAATGCTGGGAGACCTGCCTGGTGGTGTGCAGGTGTTTGTTAGACTATTTTGGCTTTGGCAAATGGTACCCAGTGGTGTCTCTACGGACTGTTATATGGGTTTCATCAGCAAGAAAGAGTTGCTGTTGTCCCCCATCCTCCAGTGATGGGTATCATCATTTTGGGAGGAGGTTAGCAGGACTCAGAGGTGTGTGGTGCTGTCTTGTGGTTGTAATTTTGCATTCCTCATAAGGCCCAATCTGGATCATATTTCTGTCCACTTATGTATTATCTGTATATCTTCATTGGCCCGGTGTCTCTTCAGATCTTGACTTACCTTGAATGGAGCTGTTTGTTTTCTAGTTCTCTGTCTACTCTGAGGAAAAATTCTTTATCCGATCTGTGTTTGGCAAATATGTTTTTTCTTCCAGTTTGTGGCTTGTTTTCTGGCTTTCGGCCTAAGGTATGTCAGCATGGAGAAATTTTCATTTAATAAAGTAACTGTTAAATTTTGTTTCCTTTCGTGTGAGGGCTTTTCATGATGTGTGTTGAACATCACAGCTCAAGATGGACATGACGAGACCCATGGCCGTGTTGATATCTTCTCTGTTATCCTCTATAATTTTTTATGTATTTTTGTATATTTTCAATTTGCCTGCAGACAATTTGGAGTGACTTTAAATGTGAGTTGTAAAGTCTGTGCCTACATTCGTTTCATGGCACATGGTTCCTAATTGTCCTATAATTAGGGTTCCAGAAATCCTGGGATATTGGCCTCCATCCCTTGGAATTTGTGGTGTGTAGTGCATTGAGTGGGACTGCCTGCAGAAAACTCAGCCCTCACTGAAGTAGGAGTGGGCGTTGCCTGCATTTTCCCAGTTGGCCAGTGGAAGGCGACAAACCAGCCTCTCACCAATGTGGTACCTGCCTCTTGTGCCCACAGGCTTTCCCCTGTGCACAGGTGACTGGCGTTTGGTCTCTCCAGGACAGACCAGGGCTTTGGCTTCGGGAAAATGCAGAGCTGCATCCACATGTAGGGTAGCTTGCTTTCCTCTGGACCTGCTGGGAGGTGCTATCCTGGTAGGGAAAGGTGAGAAAATCGGGTGGGGGAATGCTTCCTGACAGGGACTGCTGGTTGGGGTTACTGGGGGCAGGGAGGTCTGTCTCAGAGGCCCCAGCAGAGGAAAAATGGGGGAGGAGTCTTGTGTGGGGTGGGGAAGGAACCTGGTGTCCTCTTTTAGGGTCATGATGTTCTGTATTCTAGTTTTTTGTTTGTTTGTTAGGGTGACTGTCCTTTCACTGCTCTAGGTCCCTCGTAGCTTTGTCTTTGGCTAACACACCAGAGACGTGTGTCTTCTTCCTGGGGTCTCTCAACTCTTTCTCACAGACTGATGAATCTATTTCTTGGATCTCCTTTCATTTCTATTCATCTCAGTATATGTCTTCATGTCAGGTTAACCATGTTTCAATTTCCTGGGGTTGTGTTCAGAACATTTGAAAGTGGGAGGTGTGAGCCTTCAAATTTTAGGGTTTTTTTAAAAAAATAATTGTGGGGCTTCCCTGGTTGTGTCGTGGTTGGGAGTCCGCCTGCCGATGCGGGGGTGCGGGTTTGTGCCCTGGTCCAGGAAGATCCCACATGCCACAGAGCGGCTAGGCCCATGAGCCGTGGCCGCTGGGCCTGCGCGTCCGGAGCCTGTGCTCCGTGGCGGGAGAGGCCGCAGCAGTGGGAGGCCCGCATACCACAGAAAGAAAATAATAACTGTGTTAGAGCTCTGGGGTCATTGAAATTCCATATTTTGGCATGTCCTTTTCTGCTCTCCGTCACTGAGATGTACACCCCCCTCCCCTTTGCTGAGGCACGCATGTATTGAAGATCTCTTGATTCCTTTAAGGTGTAGACAGTATGAGGGCAGCCATGGGTCTGGTCACATAGCTCATGAAGCAGGATTTGGAACCAAAAGCCCTCACACAAGAGGAAACAAACAGCAGTAACACCTGATGCATGTGTTATTCTCTGTGAATTACCTTCCTCCCTAAGCAAAAAGAGAAGCCACACACTGAGAGAAATATATATTTCCCAAACATATATCAGATAAAATTTTACTCAGTGTGTGAAAAGAATAAGAAACCAGACAGCTACCTTCACAATGGGTAAAGAGCTGAACAGACACCAGGCCTGAGATGATATACAGATAATAAAGAAGTGCAGACAAAAATATGACTTGGGAGAGGAGTCAAGATTTCAGACTAGGTTGATGCAGAATTCGCATCTCTGCACAACTAGGGTACCTACCAGGCACCAGTGGGGGACCTCGGATACCTAAAGGGATGGGAGGAACCCCTAGCGACTGGGTAGGATGCTGGGCATGGCAGGGGAGTGAGGGGTGAGGAGAAGAGGAGATGAGACTATACTGGTGACCCTGAGGGGTGGCTGGGGGAGAAGGGATCCTATGCCCAATGGGGGAAATTGGGGGACCATTGGGAGGGCAGAGGATCAAAAGGGAGCGTGGGGCTTACCTGGTGGCGCAGTGGTTGAGAATCTGATTGCCTATGCAGGGGACATGGCTTTGAGCCCTGGTCTGGGAAGGTCCCACATGCTGCAGAGCAACTAGGCCCGTGAGCCACACTACTGAGCCTGCGCGTCTGGAGCTTGTGCTCTGCAATGAGAGGCCACGACAGTGAGAGGTCCGTGCTCGCCGCAACTAGAGAAAGCCCTCACACAGAAACGAAGACCCAACACAGCCAAATAAATAAATAATTTTTAAAAAGGGAGCATGGCCAGGTTTTCCCTGCCCTCTTGGGCCCCCAGGAGCCTGCTGAGTTTCTGGTCCTGATACTCTGCTCACGGAGTTCCCCTCCAGCCACACAGGTCCTAAGGGAGTGGGAGGGAGGGAAGGGGGACTGAAAGTAAAGGCTGGACTTACAGAACTGGCACCCCTGAGGGGTGGTTGGGGGAGGGGAGGAGTTCCTACACCCATGGTTGTGATCCAGCAGGAATGTGGGAGACATGGGGGGATGTGGAGGAATGGAAGGGAACATGGGCAGTGATTTCCCTGTTGGGCTCCCAGGCCTAATCCTGTGCTCTCAGAGCCTCTCTACTGCCCACAGACCCAAGCCCCACCCCTACACCCCCAGGGCCATACCTCTATACTCAGAGACCCACTCCAGCACACTGGGCCTAAACCCCACCCACACACCCTTGCTGAGGGCCTTACCTCCAATTTCCAGAACTCCACACTCCATAGGCAGCCCTTTGGATGTGCTGCCTCTCCACTTCCAGGCAGGTCCTAAGCAGAGGCCCCACCCCACGCTTGAATATCGCCCTGCCTGAGCTCTGCTCCCAAGGCCTTTTCTGGCTGCCTGGGTTCTGTGCCTAGGCTCCGCCTCACACTCAAATGTCACCCCACCCACCCACCTAGATTCTGCCCCACCCTGAACCCTGTCCCTGCCTGAGTTCCACCTCTGCCTACACTCCACACCAGCCCCGCCACCCCATAGCCAAGGTTTTTATTTTTTTTCTCTCTTTTAGATTGGGGTTCTGTTTTACCTTCTTGATTCACTGATGTTGATCCCTTTATATATTTTTTTCTAAACTTTTATTTTTCTAATTTTATTTTTTATACTTTGTTACTGTTCTGCTGCTTTTGGCTTTTTTTTCTGCTGTAGTTTTGTTTTACTTTATTGCAGTTGTTTCAATTATATATTATTTACATATATATATTTATATTTTTATATATATATATATATATATATATAT
>NW_020838057.1:577673-625043 GCF_003676395.1 Aethalodelphis obliquidens | reverse complement strand
TTTTTTTTTTTTGCTGTATGCGGCCCTCTCACTGTTTTGGCCTCTCCCATTGTGGAGCACAGGCTCTGGACCCACAGGCTCAGCGGCCAAGGCTCATGGGCCCAGCTGCTCTGTGGCATGTGGGATCCTCCCGGACCAGGGTACGGACCCACGTCCCCTGCATTGGCAGGTGGACTCTCAACCACTGTGCCACCAGGGAAGCCCCCAATATATTTTTTATCTTTCTAATTTTATTTTGTTTTTAAATTTTTGGGATCGTATTTTTATGTTTTTGCTTCACCACGTGGCTTGCAGGATTTTTGTTCCCAGGCCACAGGTCTGACCCAAGCTCCTGTGGTGGGAGCTCTGATTCCAAACCACTGGACTAACAGAGGACCTCAGACCCCAGGGAATGTTAATTAGAGTTAGGCCTCCTGGAGGTCCTCATCTTGGCACCAAGACCCAGCTCTATCCAACTGCCTGCTAACTCCAGTGCTGGACGCCTCAGGCCAAACAACAAGTAAGACAGGAATACAGCCCCACCTATCTATCTATCTATCTATATATATATATATGGCAGACGAAAGAGCAAGGTTAAAACCTACAATACCAAATAAATGAAGACAGAATAGGCAGCCTACCTGAAAAAGAACTCAGAGTACTGACAGTAAAGATGATCCAAAATCTCAGAAACAGAATGGAGAAAATACAAGAAACATTCAACAAGGATCTAGAAGAACTAAAGAGCAAACCAACAGTGATAACACAATAACTGAAATTTAAAATACTCTAGAAAGAATCAATAGTAGAATAACTGAGGCAGAAGAACGGATAAGTGACCTAGAAGATAAGATAGTGGAAATAACTGCCCCAGAGCAGAATAAAGAAAAGAATGAAAAGAATTGAGGACAGTCTCAGAGACCATTGGGACAACATTAAACTCACCAACATTCGAATTATAGTGATCCCAGAAGAGGAAGAGAAAAAGAAAGGCTCTAAGGATATTTGAAGAGATTATAGTTGAAAACTTCCCTAACGTGGAAAAGAAAATAGTCATTCAAGTCCAGGAAGCGCAGAGAGTCCCATACAGGATAAATCCAAAGAGAAATACGCCGAGACACATATTAATCAAACTATCAAAAATTAAATACAAAGAAAACATATTAAAAGCAGCAAGGGAAAAGCAACAAATAACATGCAAGGGAATCCCCATAAGGTTAACAGCTGATCTTTCAGCAGAAACTCTGCAAGCCAGAAGGGAGTGGCAGGACATATTTTAAATGATGAAAGGGGAAAACCTGTAACCAAGATTTCTCTACCCAGCAAGGATCTCATTCAGATTCCATGGAGAAATCAAAAGCTTTACAGACAAGCAAAAGCCATGAGAATTCAGCACCACCAAACCAGCTTCACGACAAATGCTAAAGGAATTTCTTTAAGTGGGAAACACAGAGAAGAAAAAGACACACAAAAACAAATCAATTAAGAAAATGGTAATAGGGACATACATATCAGTAATTACCTTGAATATAAATGGATTAAATGCTCTAACCAAAAGACACAGACTAGCTGAATGTATACAAAAACAAGACCCTTATATATGCTGTCTATGAGAAGCCCACTTCAGACCTAGGGATACATACAGACTGAAAGTGAGAGGATGGAAAAAGATATTCCATGCCAACGGAAATCACAAGAAAGCTGGAGTAGCAGTACACATAGAAGATAAAATAGGCTTTAAAATAAAGACTGTTACGAGATAAGGAAGGACACTACATAATGATCAAGTGATCAATCCATGAAGAAGATATAACAATTATAAATATTTATGCACCCAACATAGGAGCACCTCAATACATAAGACAAATGCTAATAGCCATAAAAGAAATTTACAGTAACACAATAGTGTTAGAGAAATTGACAGTAACACAATAGTAGTGGGGGACTTTAAGACCCCACTTACACCAATAGATCATCCAGACAGAAAATAAATAAGGAAACACAAGCTTTAAATGACACAGTAGACCAGATAGACTTAATTGGTATTTTTAGTACATTCCATCCAAAAGCAGAATACACTTTCTTCTCAAGTGCACATGGAACGTTCTCCAGAATAGATCAAATCTTGGGTCACAAATCAAACCTTGGAAAAAGTAAGAAAATTGAAATCGTATTAAGCAACTTTTCTGACCACAACACTATGAGATTAGAAATTACAGGGGAAAAAAACAGCAAAAACCACAAATACATGAAGGTTAATAAGTGTACTGCTAAATAATCAAGAGATCACTGAAGAAATCAAAGAGGAAATTAAAAAGTACCTAGAAATAAATGGCAATGAAAACACGATGATCCGAAATCTATGGGATGCAGCAAAAGCAGTTCTAAGAGGGAATTTCATAGCAATTCAAGATCACCTCAAGAAATACGAAAAATCTGAAACAACCTAACCTTACAGCTAAAGCAACTAGAAAAAGAATAATAAAGGAAACCCAACGTTAGTAGAAGGCTAGAAATCATAAAGATCAGAGCAAAAATAAATGAAATGGAAACAGAAAACAATAGCAAAGATCAATAAAACTAAAAGCTGGTTCTTTGAAAAGATAAACAAAATAGATAAAACTTTAGCCAGACTCATCAAGAAAAAAAGGGAGAGAGCTCCAAGAAATAAAATTAGCAATAAAAAAGGAGAGATTACAACTGACACCACAAAAATACAAGAGATCATAAGAGACTACTACAAGCAACTCTATGCCAATCAAATGGACAACCTGGAAGAAACGGACAAATTCTTGGAAAAGTACAACCTTCTAAGATTGAACCAGGAAGAATTAGAAAATATAAACAGACCATTCACAGGTAATGAAATGGAAGATTTTAAACTACAGTTTCAAAGAAGCAAAAGTCCAGGATCAGATGGCTTCTCAGGCGAAATCTATAAAACATTTAGAGAAGAGTTAACACGTATCTTTCTCAAAATCTTTCAAAAACTTGCAGAGGAAGGAACACTCCCAAACTTGTTCTACGAGGCCACCATCACCCTGATGCCAAAACCAGACAAAGATATCAGAAAAAAAGAAAATTATAGACCAATAGCACTGATGAACATAGATGCAAAAATCCTCAACAAAATACTAGCAAGGAGAATCCAACAACATATTAAAAGGATCATGCACCATGATCAAGTGGGATTTATCCCAGGGATGCAAGGATTCTTCAATATAAGTCAAACCATGTGATACACCATATTAACAAATTAAAGAATAAAACCCATATGATCATCTCAATAGATGTAGAAAAAGCTTTTCACAATATTCAACACCGATTTATGATAAAAATTCTCCAGAAAGTGGACATAGAGGGAACCTACCTCAACATAATAAATGCCATATATGACACACCCACAGCAAACATTACTCTCAATGGTGAAAAACTGAAAGCATTTCCTCTAAGAGCAGGAACAAGACAAGGATGTTCACTCTCGCCACTATTCAACATAGTATTGGAATTCCTAGCCACAGCAATCAAAAAAGAAAGAGAAATAAAAGTAATACAAATTGGAAAAGAAGAATTAAAACTGTCTCTTTTTGCAGATGACATGATACTATACATAGAGAATCCTAAAGATGCCACTAGAAGATTACTAGAACTAATAAATGAACATGGTAAGGTTGTAGGATACAAAATTAATGCACAGAAATCTCTGGCATTCCTATACACTAACAACGAAATATGATAAAGAGAAATTAAGGGAACAATCCCATTTACCATCAAAACAAAAAGAATAAAATACTGAAGAATAAATCTACCTAAGGAGGCAAAAGACCTGTACTCAGAAAACTATAAAACACTGATGAAAGTAATCAAAGATAACATAGAAAACTTCCCAAACCAGGGACTTCCGGGAAGATGGCGGAAGAGTAAGACGCGGAGATCACCTTCCTTTCCACAGATACACCAGAAATACATCTACGTGTGGAACAACTCCTACGGAGCACCTACTGAACGCTGGCAGAAGATCTCAGACCTCCCAAAAGGCAAGGAACCCCCCACATACCTGGTTAGGGCAAAAGAAAAAACTAAACAGAGACAAAAGGATAGGGACGGGTCCTGCACCAGCGGGAGAGAGCTCTGAAGGAGGAAAAGTGTCCACACACTAGGAAGCCCCTTCGCGGGCGGAGACTTCAGGTGGCAGAGTGGGGGAGCTTCGGAGGCGGAGACTGCGGGTGGCGGAGTGGGGGAGCTTGTGAGCCGTGGAGGAGAGCACAGCAACAGGGGTGCGGAGGGCAAAGCGGAGAGATTCCAGCGCAGAGGATCGGGCCGACCAGCACTCACCAGCCGAGAAGCTTGTCTGCTCGCCCGCCGGGGCGGGCAGGGCTGTGAGCTGAGGCTCCGGCTTCTGTCGGAGCGCCGGGAGAGGACTGAGGTTGGTGGCGTGAACACAGCCTGCAGGGCGTTAGTGCACCGCAGCTAGCTGTGAGGGAGTCCGGGGAAAAGGCTGGACCTGCCAAAGAGGCAAGAGACTTTTTCTTCCCTCTTTGTTTCCTGGTGCACGAGGAGAGGGGATTAAGAACGCTGCTTAAGAGAGCTCCAGAGACGGGCGCGAGCCGTGGCTAAAAGTGCGGAGCCCAGAGACAGACATGAGATGCTAAGGCCACTGCTGCCGCCACCAAGAAGCCTGTGTGCGAACACAGGTCACTATCGACACCCCCTTCCAGGGAGCCTGTGCAGCCCGCCACTGCCAGGGTCCCGGGATCCAGGGACAACTCCCCCGGGAGAACGCACGGCGCGCCTCAGGCTAGCAACATCACGCCAGCCGGCCTCTGCCGCCGCAGGTCCGCCCCACACTCCGTGACCCTCCCTACCCCCCGGCCTGAGTGAGCCAGAGCCTCCGAATCAGCGGATCCTTTAACCCCGTCCTGTCTGAGCAAAGAACAGACGCCCTCCGGTGACCTACATGCACAGGCGGGGCCAAATCCAAAGCTGAGCCCCTGGGAGCTGTGAGAACAAAGAAGAGAAAGGGAAATCTCTCCCAGCAGCCTCAGAAGCAGCGGATTAAATCTCCACAATCAACTTGATGTACCCTGCATCTGTGGAATACATGAATAGACAATGAATCATCCCAAATTAAGGAGCCCTGTGGATGAAAGGCTCTTGGTGCTGCAGCTAGGAGTCACTGCTGTGCCTCTGAGGTGGGAGAGCCAACTACAGGACACTGGTCCACAAGAGGCCTCCCAGCTGCACATAATATCAAACAGCGAAAATCTCCCAGAGATCTCCATCTCAACGCCAGCACCCAGCTTCACTCAACGACCAGCAAGCTACAGTGCTGGACATCCTATGCCAAACAACTAGCAAGACAGGAACACAACTCCACCCATTAGCAGAGAGGCTGCCCAAAATCATAATAAGTATACAGACACCCCAAAACAGATCACCAGACGTGGACCTACCCACCAGAAAGACAAGATCCAGCCTCATCCACCAGAACACAGGCACTAGTACCCTCCACCAGGAAGCCTACACAACCCACTGAACCAACCTTAGCCACTGGGGACAGACACAAAAACAGGAACTACGAACCTTGAGCCTGCAAAAAGGAGACCCCAAACACAGTAAGATAAGCAAAATGAAAAGACAGAAAAACACACAGCAGATAAAGGAGCAAGATAAAAACCCACCAGACCTAACAAATGAAGAGGAAATAGGCAGTCTACCTGAAAAAGAATTCAGAATAATGATAGTAAAGATGATCCAAAATCTTGGAAATAGAATAGACAAAATGCAAGAATCAGTTAACAAGGACCTAGAAGAACTAAAGATGAAACAATGATGAACAACACAATAAATGAAATGAAAAATACTCTAGATGGGATCAATAGCAGAATAACTGAGGCAGAAGAACGGATAAGTGACCTGGAAGATAAAATAGTGGAAATAACTACTGCAGAGCAGAATAAAGAAAAAAGAATGAAAAGAACTGAGGACAGTCTCAGAGACCTCTGGGACAACATTAAACACACCAAAATTCGAATTATACGGGTTCCAGAAGAAGAAGAGAAAAAGAAAGGGACTGAGAAAATATTTGAAGAGATTATAGTTGAAAACTTCCCTAATATGGGAAAGGAAATAGTTAATCAAGTCCAGGAAGCACAGAGAGTCCCATACAGGATAAATCCAAGGAGAAATACGCCAAGACACATATTAATCAAACTGTCAAAAATTAAATACAAAGAAAACTTATTAAAAGCAGCAAGGGAAAAACAACAAATAACACACAAGGGAATCCCCATAAGGTTAACAGCTGATCTTTCAGCAGAAACTCTGCAAGCCAGAAGGGAGTGGCAGGACATATTGAAAGTGTTGAAGGAGGAAAACCTGCAACCAAGATTACTCTACCCAGCAAGGATCTCATTCAGATTTGATGGAGAAATTAAAACCTTTACAGACAAGCAAAAGCTGAGAGAGTTCAGCACCACCAAACCAGCTCTACAACAACTGCTAAAAGAACTTCTCTAGGCAAGAAACACAAAAGAAGGAAAAGACCTACAATAACAAACCCAAAACAATTAAGAAAATGGTAATGGGAACACACATATCGATAATTACCTTAAATGTAATTGGACTAAATGCTCCCACCAAAAGACACAGATTGGCTGAATGGATACAAAAACAAGACGCATATATTTGCTGTCTACAAGAGACCCACTTCAGACCTAGAGACACATACAGACTGAAAGTAAGGGGATGGAAAAAGGTATTTCATGCAAATGGAAACCAAAAGAAAGCTGGAGTAGCAATTCTCATATCAGACAAAATAGACTTTAAAACAAAGACTATTAGAAGAGACAAAGAAGGACACTACATAATGATCAAGGGATCGATCCAAGAAGAAGATATAACAATTGTAAATATTTATGCACCCAACATAGGAGCACCTCAATACATAAGGCAAATACTGACAGCCATAAAAGGGGAAATCGACAGTAACACATTCATAGTAGGGGATTTTAACACCCCACTTTCACCAATGGACAGATCATCCAAAATGAAAATAAATAAGGAAACACAAGCTTTAAATGATACATTAAACAAGATGGACTTAATTGATATTTATAGGACATTCCATCCAAAAACAACAGAATACACATTTTTCTCAAGTGCTCATGGAATATTCTCCAGGATAGATCATATCTTGGGTCACAAATCAAGCCTTGGTAAATTTAAGAAAATTGAAATTGTATCAAGTATCTTTTCCGACCACAAGCAATGAGACTCGATATCAATTACAGGAAAAGATCTGTAAAAAATACAAACACATGGAGGCTAAACAATACACTACTTAATAACGAAGTGATCACTGAAGAAATCAAAGAGGAAATCAAAAAATACCTAGAAACAAATTACAATGGAGACGCAACGACTCAAAATCTATGGGATGCAGCAAAAGCAGTTCTAAGAGGGAAGTTTATAGCAATACAATCCTACCTTAAGAAACAGGAAACATCTCGAATAAACAACCTAACCTTGCACCTAAAGCAATTAGAGAAAGAAGAACAAAAAACCCCCAAAGTTAGCAGAAGGAAAGAAATCATAAAAATCAGATCAGAAATAAATGAAAAAGAAATGAAGGAAACGATAGCAAAGATCAATAAAACTAAAAGCTAGTTCTTTGAAAGGATAAACAAAATTGATAAACCATTAGCCAGCCTCATCAGGAAAAAAAGGGAGAAGACTCAAATCAATAGAATTAGAAATGAAAAAGGAGAAGTAACGACTGACACTGCAGAAATACAAAAGATCATGAGAGATTACTACAAGCAACTCTGCCAATAAAATCGACAACCTGGAAGAAATGGACAAATTCTTAGATAGGCACAACCTGCCAAGACTGAATCAGGAAGAAATAGAAAATATGAACAGACCAATCACAAGCACTGAAATTGAAACTGTGATTAAAAATCTTCCAACAAGCAAAAGCCCAGGACCAGATGGCTTCACAGGCGAATTCTATCAAACATTTAGAGAAGAGCTATCACCTATCCTCAAACTCTTCCAAAATATAGCAGAGGGAGGAACACTCCTCAACTCATTCTACGAGGCCACCATCACCCTGATACCAAAACCAGACAAGGATGTCACAAAGAAAGAAAACTACAGGCCAATATCACTGATGAACATAGATGCAAAAATCCTCAACAAAATACTAGCAAACAGAATCCAACAGCACATTAAACGGATCATACACCATGATCAAGTGGGGTCTATTCCAGGAATGCAAGGATTCTTCAATATACGCAAATCAATCAACGTGATACACCATATTAACAAATTGAAGGAGAAAAACCATATGATCATCTCAATAGATGCAGAGAAAGCTTTTGACAAGATTCAACACCCATTTATGATAAAAACCCTGCAGAAAGTAGGCATAGAGGGAACTTTCCTCAACATAATAAAGGCCATATATGACAAACCCACAGCCAACATCATCCTCAATGGTGAAAAACTGAAAGCATTTCCACTAAGATCAGGAACAAGACAAGGTTGCCCACTCTCACCACTCTTATTCAACATAGTTTTGGAAGTTTTAACCACAGCAATCAGAGAAGAAAAGGAAATAAAAGGAATCCAAATCGGAAAAGAAGAACTAAAGCTATCACTCTTTGCAGATGACATGATACTATACATAGAGAATCCTAAAGATGCTACCAGAAAACTACTAGAGCTAATCAATGAATTTGGTAAAGTAGCAGGATACAAAATTAATGCACAGAAATCTCTGGCATTCCTATACACTAAGGATGAAAAATCTGAAAGTGAAATCAAGAAAACACTCCCATTTACCATTGCAACTAAAAGAATAAAATATCTAGGAATAAACCTACCTAAGGAGACAAAAGACCTGTATGCAGAAAATTATAAGACACTGATGAAAGAAATTAAAGATGATACAAATAGATGGAGAGATATACCATGTTCTTGGATTGGAAGAATCAACATTGTGAAAATGACTCTACTACCCAAAGCAATCTACAGATTCAATGCAATCCCTATCAAACTACCACTGGCATTTTTCAGAGAACTAGAACAAAAAATTTCACAATTTGTATGGAAACACAAAAGACCCCGAATAGCCAAAGCAATCTTGAGAACGAAAAACGGAGCTGGAGGAATCAGGCTTCCTGACTTCAGACCATACTACAAAGCTACAGTAATCAAGACAGTATGGTACTGGCACAAAAACAGAAATATAGATCAATGGAACAGGATAGAAAGCCCAGAGATAAACCCACGCACATATGGTCACCTTATCTTTGACAAAGGAGGCAGGAATGTACAGTGGAGAAAGGACAGCCTCTTCAATAAGTGGTGCTGGGAAAACTGGACAGCTACATGTAAAAGTATGAGATTAGATCACTCCCTAACACCATACACAAAAATAAGCTCAAAATGGATTAAAGACCTAAATGTAAGGCCGGAAACTATCAAACTCTTAGAGGAAAACATAGGCAGGACACTCTATGACATAAATCACAGCAAGGTCCTTTTTGACCCACCTCCTAGAGAAATGGAAATAAAAACAAAAGTAAACAAATGGGACCTAATGAAACTTAAAAGGTTTTGCGCAGCAAAGGAAACCATAAAGAAGACCAAAAGACAACCCTCAGAATGGGAGAAAATATTTGCAAATGAAGCAACTGACAAAGGATTAATCTCCAAAATTTATAAGCAGCTCATGCAGCTTAATAACAAAAAAACAAACAACCCATTCCAAAAATGGGCAGAAGACCTAAATAGACATTTCTCCAAAGAAGATATACAGAGTGCCAACAAACACATGAAAGAATGCTCAACATCACTAATCATTAGAGAAATGCAAATCAAAACTACAATGAGATATCATCTCACACCAGTCAGAATGGCCATCATCAAAAAATCTAGAAACAATAAATGCTGGAGAGGGTGTGGAGAAAAGGGAACCCTCTTACACTGTTGGTAGGAATGTAAATTGATACAGCGACTGTGGAGAACAGTATGGAGGTTCCTTAAAAAACTACAAATAGAACTACCATATGACCCAGCAACGCCACTACTGGGCATATACCCTGAGAAAACCATAATTCAAAAAGAGTCATGTACCAAAATGTTCATTGCAGCTCTATTTACAATAGCCCAGAGATGGAAACAACCTAAGTGTCCATCATCGGATGAATGGATAAAGAAGATGTGGCACATATATACAATGGAATATTACTCAGCCATAAAAAGAAACGAAATTGAGCTATTTGTAATGAGGTGGATAGACCTAGAGTCTGTCATACAGAGTGAAGTAAGTCAGAAAGAGAGAGACAAATACCGTATGCTAACACATATATATGGAATTTAAGGAAAAAAATGTCATGAAAAACCTAGTGGTGAAACAGGAATAAAGACACAGACTTACTAGAGAATGGACTTGAGGCTATGGGGAGGGGGAAGGGTAAATGGTGACAAAGCAAGAGAGAGGCATGGACATATATACACTACCAAACATAAGGTAGATAGCTAATGGGAAGCAGCCACATAGCACAGGGAGATCAGCTCGGTGCTTTGTGACCACCTGGAGGGGTGGGATAGGGAGGGTAGGAGGGAGGGAGACGCAAGCGGGAAGAGATATGGGAACATATGTATATATATAACTGATTCATTTTGTTGTGAAGCTGAAACTAACATACCATTGTAAAGCAATTATACTCCAATAAAGATGTTAAAATGAAAAAAAAAAAAGATAACATAAACAGATGGAGAGATATACCGTGCTCCTGGATTGGAAGAATCAATATTGTGAAAATGACTGTACTGCTGAAAGCAATCTACAGGTTCAATGCAATCCCTATCAAATTACCAATGGCATTTTTCACAGAACTAGAACAAAAAATTTCACAATTTGTATGGAACCATGGAAGACCCCGAATATCCAAAGCAATCTTGAGAAAGAAAAACGGAGCTGGAGGAATCAGGCTTCTGGACTTCAGACTATACTACAAACCTATAGTAATCAACACAGTATGGTACTGGCACAAAAACAGAAATATAGATCAATGGAACTGTATAGAAAGCCCAGAGTTAAACCCATGTACATATGGTCACCTTATCTTTGACAAAGGAGGCAAGAATATGTAATAGAGAAAAGACAACCTCTTCAATAATTGGTGCTGGGAAAACTGGACAGCTACATGTAAAAGAATGAAATTAGAACACTTCCTAACACCATACACAAAAATAAACTCAAAATGGATTAAAGACCTAAATGTAAGGCCAGACACTATAAAACTCTTAGAGGAAAACATAAGAAGAACACTCTTTAACATAAATCATAGCAATATCCTTTTTCACCCACCTCCTAGAGTAAGGGAAATAAAAACAAAAATAAACAAATGGGACCTAATGAAACTTAAAAGGTTTTGCACAACAAAGGAAACCATAGACGATGAAAAGACAATGCTCAGAATGGGAGAAAATATTTGCAAATGAAGGAACTGACAAAGGATTAATCTCTAAAATATACAAGCAGCCCATGCAGTTCAATATCTCAAAAACAACCCAATCCAAAAATGGGCGGAAGACCTAAAAAGACATTTCTCCAAAGAGGACATACAGATGGCCAACAAATACATGAAAAGATGCTCAACATCACTAATCATTAGAAAAATGCAAATCAAAACCACAATGAGATATCACCTCACACTGGTCAGAATCACCATCATCAAAAACTCTACAAACAATAAATGCTGGTGAGGGTGTGGAGAAAAGGGAACCATCCTGTACAGTTGGTGTGAATGTAATTGATACAGCCACTGTGGAAAACAGTGTGAGGATTCCTTAAAAAACTAAAAATAGAATTACCATATGACCCAGCAATCCCAATACTGGGCATATACCCTGAGAAAACCATAATTCAAAAAGAGTCATGCACTCCAATGTTCATTGCAGCACTACTTACAATAGCCAGGACATGGAAGCAATCTAAATGTCCATCAACAAATGAATGGATAAAGAAAATGTGGCAATACAATGGAATATTATTCGGCCATAAAGAGGAATGAAATTGAATTATTTGTAGTGAGGTAGATGGACCTAGAATCTCCTTCCTTGCTGATGGAACACATTGAAGCCCCCTCGAGACATCCTTTGGAAATATATTCCAAAGCCAATCAAATCCAACACTGAAGACCATCTTTCAAGCTTCCAAGGATTCATGGAATTGTTTTCAGAAACTGTATCTAGACAAAAGCAAGAATCCTTTTTTGCATGGAAGCTCTGTTCATACTGTTGACACCTTAAAACAATCAGGAGGTCATAGGGACATGAGGTCATAAGCAAAGAGGGAGGGGGTACATTCAGGTAATGGGGAAACAGAAACGGAACCTGCAAAAAATATATAATATTCAGACACCCCCACAGGTCTAAAAAAATTTTCACAAGAAAAATCTAATTTGAAGGCTCACACTTCCCAGTTGCATATGTACTTACACAGCCACAATGAGGGAAACACTGTGATACTGGCTTGAAGATATACAATGAGATTAGTGGAATTGAATGGAGATCCCAGAAATAAACTCATCAGTCTGTGAGGAAGAGTCAAGAGAGGTTATGAAGAGACACACACATATGAGATTTGTTAGTGTGAGACAAAGCTGCCAGGACCCTACATCAGTGCAAGCACAATCAGACGAATCAGTGACCTGGAAAACTGATCAGGACCCCCTAAAAGGATGCAGGACTTCTCCTGCACCACACAAATGACTAAGTAAAATATTCTTCCCCAAGATTTTCCTCTGATGGGTCTTCTCAAAACGGACCCCCCCTATCCTCAGCCCTCAGCCCTCAGCCCCCAGCAGGAAGCGTCCCCACACATCTTCCTCACCTGTCCCTCCGAGGGTGGAACCTCCCAAGAAGTCTTGAGGAAAACTGCTCCTCTAGTGTGGATGCAGCTCCGCATATTCACGAAGCCAGATCTGGCTGGTCCTGTGTAGACCTAATACCTGTCAGCTGTGCACAGGGCCAAGCCTGTGGGCAGAAGAGACAGGGTCTGCACTGGCATGAGAGTCAGGTTGATCGCCCTCTGCTGGCCACCTGGGAAAATACAGGTTGAACCCACTCACACTTCAGTGGAGGCTGAGGTCCATGGGGGCAGTCCTGCTGAATTCACAACACTGTGGAAACTCAAACTCATGGAGGTAAATATCCCAAGACTTCTGGAATGCTAGTTGTTTCAGGACAATGAGGAAACACATGCCCCAAAATGAGTGTGGCCACAGACTTTACAACTCACACCAAAAGTCACTCCAAGTTCTCCACAGGCAAATTTAATATATAAAATATTATAAAACCACTTAAACTATAAGAATTATTAAAACCAGTTACATTGAGAGGTAATAGGCCCTTATACTTTTTAATTTTTTTGTGTGTTTTAGACAGATGTAGAAAACAAAATAATGAATAATTTTTAAAAACCTGGGAAAGGAGATGAATTTTTTTGTTGGGTAGGTGATTATATAACTGGAAAATTTAGGCAATTTGTTTAAAAACAGATTTGGTACATTGCACTGATAAATCTACAATGAGTTTCTGGGGGAAAATTATTCACAGTAATGATCAAGAACTAGAAAATACTCAGTAGTAAATTTAACAAGAAAAGTATACGACCTTAAGGAGAAAACTGCACAATTTCACTGATGGGCATAGAATAAGACCTGCAGAAATAGAAAATATAGATAATCATGTTCTCTAGGCGGGAAGGCATAATACCATAAAGAGAAAATCATTTCTCTCCTAATAATATATAATTCAATTTTATATCATACCTCTTATGCTGTTTTACATTTAAAAGCTCAAAGCTTATGTAAAAGGAAAAATGCCCAAGAGAAGTTAGAAAAAGAGGTGTCACAATGTATGACAAAAGCACTATTAAAAAATTAATATGTGGATTTCCCTGGTGGCACAGTTGTTAAGAATCCACCTGCCAATGCAGGGGACATGGGTTCGAGCCCTGGTCCGGGAAGATCCCACATGCCGCGGAGCAACTAAGCCCGTGTGCCACAACTACTGAGCCTGCACACTAGAGCCTGCGAGCGACAACTACTGAGCCCACATGCCACAACTATGGAAGCCTGTATGCCTAGAGCCCACACATTGCAACGAAGAGTAGCACCTGCTTGCTGCAACTAGAGAAAGCCTGCACACAGCAATGAAGACCCAATGCAACAAAAATTAAAAAATCATACATTCCTCTATTGAAAAAAAATTCGATATGGAATCTGGGGAAGAAGATTGATTAAAATGAGGCATTTTCAAAGAAACAGACTGATGCAGGGGAAGACAGAAGAGACCACATGTAAAAGAGACACCGACAACACCCAAAGGATGTAAAGAACATAGCAAATACTGAAGTGAGCCAGTCGTCATTGTTGTCACCACTCTACCTGCTGTTCATTCAGGCTCTGGGCTTTAGAATCAACTGCTGCTGTCATTGGTGTGTTTGAAGTACTAATTGACATAACAACAGTCCTTCAGTTGTTTCTTAAATCACTAGAGACTTGGCTATAAATAGGACAGTCACAGGACTCCTGGGGAGAAATTATTCTCTAAACACAGCGTGAGTCATGATTTCCTCAAGTTGCCAAGTTACCCACAAAGCCCAAGGCAAGACTCTGTTCATGGACTGGAGACTCTATCCTTTCTGAGACAGGCAATGCCTGTCAGCCAATTCAGGGGATATGGGTTCAAGCCCTGGTCCGGGAAGATCCCACATGCCACAGAGCTACTAAGCCTGTATACCACAACTACTGAGCCTGTGCTCTAGATCCCACGAGCCACAACTACTGAGCCCATGTGTTTCAACTACTGAAACCCACACACCTAGGTCCCATGCTTCACAACAAGGGAAACCACCTTAACGAGAGGCCTGCGCACCACCATGAAGAGTAGCTCCCACTTGCCACAACTAAGAAGAAAGCCCATGCGCAGCAACGAAGACCCAACACAGCCAAAAATAAATAAATAAATTTATTTTAAAAAATAGTAAAATAAAAATGCTCCTTAAAATCCACTACATACATATTATCATCCACAGTTTGAATAATACCAAGGTTTTAACTTTGTGTGCTTCATAAGATTTAAATACACAAGAGTAAACTTTTATCTAGTGACAACTGAGATATATTTATATACACTGCTGCATAAACTATGAAAACTTTTTTAAATTCTCAAATTTTGGTTTAAAAATGTATCACTTATTTGAAAATGATATTGAACTTTGGAATTTTGGGAGGCATATATTGAGGCAGACTGTTTTCTAATTCTTTTTATTATTGTTATTGGCATGGCCAATACACTTCTCTACAGGCATTTATTTTTATCTTTTAAAAGAAAAAAATATACAAGGAATTTGATAAATATATACAAATGACAAACATGTAAAAAGATATTCAACCTTATTAGTAATCAGAGAATACAAATTTAAACCACAATGATACTGGCAGATCAGTCTGATGTATTCCTGGTAGTAATATGGAAAAAAAGAATTATGTGTTTTTTTAGGAATATGTATTCAAACAAGCACTGGGTAAACATTTTGGCATTTTCTAGGAAACCTGAATATTTATATAATCTAGTAAGCAGCAATTCTGCTTCCAGATTTATACTGTAGAAAAAAATTTTATATAAAAATAGACTTGGAAACATGTAAATAATACTTATGACAGCAACATTCATAATAGCATAGACAGGGAAAAGTCCAAATGTTCATTGACAGTAGAATAGATAAATAAACGATGGTTCATTCATACAAAGTTATTTTACACAATGGTGAGAAAGAATGAATTCCATCCACATGTAACAACATGGATGAATCCGGAAAACAATATTGTGAGCTGAAAACAAGCAACAGAAGAATTTATACTGTAAGATACTATTGGGGACTTCCCTGGTGGCTCAGTGGTTAAGAATCCACCTGCCAATACAGGGGACACGGGTTCAAGCCTTCACCCGGGAAGATCCCACATCCTGTGGGGCAACTAAGACCATGAGCCACAACTACTGAGCCTGTGCCCTAGAGCCCATACTACACAAGAAGCCACAGAAATGAGAAGCCCACACACCACAGCGAAGAGTAGCCCCCGTTCACCGCAACTAAAGAAAGCCTGTGCACAGCAACAAAGACCCAACACAGCCAAAAATAAATAAATACACTTAAAATAAATATACTATTGATTTCATGTTCAAAAATATACAATCTAGAAATTATATTAGGTAGGGATTCATACATATGAAACCATATAGAAAAGTCAGGAAAGACTGAACTAGAAACTCATGTTAGTACATACCTCTTGGGGGGAAAGTGGAAGTAGTGTTTGCAGTGGGATACACAAGGTACAGACATTTGTTTCATTTTTCTTTTTTTTTTTTTTTTTTTGCATTTTCCATTCAATTAGGACCTTTAATAATATCACAAAGGACTTACATGGTGGCACAGTGGTTGAGAGTCCACCTCCTGATGCAGGGGACACAGGTTCGTGCCCCGGTCCGGGAAGATCCCACATGCTGTGGAGAAGCTGGGCCCGTGAGCAATGGCCACTGGGCCTGTGCGTCCGGAGCCTGTGCTCCACAACGGGAGAGGCTGAAACAGTGAGAGGCCCGTGTACTGCAAAAATAATAATAATAATAATAATAATATCACACAGATAAAGCTTAATATGAAAAGATTTTAACATCTTTATTGGAGTATATTTGCTTTACAATGGTGTGTTAGTTTCTGCTGTATAACAAAGTGAATCAGCTATATGGATACGTATATCCCCACCATCTGGTGTCTCCCTCCCACCCTCCCTATCCTACCCCTCTAGGTGGTCAGAAAGCACCGAACTGATCTCCCTGTGTGATGCAGCTGCTTTCCACTAGCTATCTATTTTACATTTGGTAGTGTATATATCTCAATGCTACTCTCTTCATCCTAGCTTACCCTTCCCCCTCCCCGTGTCCTCAAGTCCATTCTCTACGTCTGCATCTTTATTCCTGCCTGCCCCTAGGTTCATCAAAAACATTTGGGTTTTTTTAGATTCCATATATATGTGTTAGCATACGGTATTTGTTTTCCTCTTTCTGATTTACTTCACTCTGTATGACAGACTCTAGGTCCATCCACCTCACTACAAATAACTCAATTTCATTTCCTTTTATGGCTGAGTAATATTCCATTGTATATATGTGCCACATCTTTATCCATTCATCTGTCAATGAACACCTAGGTTGCTTCCATGTGTTGGCTATTGTAAATAGAGCTGCAATGAACAAAGGGATCCATGTATCTTTTTGATACATGCAACGAAGCAACGAAGACCCAACACAGCCAAAAATAAATAAGTTTTAAAAAAATTACTGTATGACCTGACAAATCTACTCCTAGGTCTATACCCAAAAGAACTGCAAACAGGGATTTCAACAGATACTTGTACATGAATGTTCACAGCAGCGTTATTCACAACAGCCAAAAGGTAGAAACAGCCCAACTGTTCATCGGCAGATGAATGGATACACAATCGTGTTAGACAGCTGACCCTCAAACATCACGGGTTTGAACAGCAGGGGTCCACTTATACTCAGATTTTTTCCAATAAATATGTACTACTACACTAACCATGGTTGTTGCATCCACAGATGTGAAACTGAGGATACAGAGAACTGACTGTAAAGTGTACACAGATTTCTGACTGCATGGACGGTCAGCGCTTCTCACCCCTGTATTGTTCAAAGGTCAACAGTACATACAGTGGAATGTCTTTCAGCCATAAAATGTAATGAAGTTATGATACATGCTACAACATGCATAAACCTTAGAAACATTATGCTCATTGAAAGAAGTTGGATGTAAAAGGACAAATATCTAGAAAAGACTAATTCTGAGAGACAGAAATGTTTGTGGTTACAAGGAACTAGGAGGAGGGAAGAAATGGAATGATTGGGTACAGAGTTTTGTTTGGGGTGATGAAAAAATTTCGGAAATGGGGTGATGGTTGCAAACATTCTGAATGTAATTAATGCCACAGAATTATACACTTAAAATTATACACTTTAAAAAGTGTAAAATTATACACTTAAATTACCAATTCTCAAAGAAATAAAAAGAAACAGTAATGGCAGTTTTTAATTTCAGCAAAAGAATTGAAAGCATAAAGATTGGGACTTCCCTCGCAGACCAATGGTTAAGACTTCACCTTCCAATGCAGGGGGTGAGGGTTCGATCCCTGGTCAGGGAGCTAAGAACCCACATGCCTCACGGCCAAAAAACAAAACATAAAACGGAAACAATACTGTAACAAATTTAATAAAAACTTTAAAAATGGTCCACATCAAAAAAATCTTTTAAAAAAAGTATTAAGATTTAAATTTTATAAATGTAATGGTTCTCAGAGATGTAATTTGATACTTTCATCTCCACCTGCCTATCCTACATCTTCACTTTAATGTCTAAGAACTGCCTCAACCTCACCCACATCCAAAGCTATGACTTTCCACCCCCACTCTGTTCCTCCAGGTGCCTCCCCCATATCTGACACCTCTTCTTGTTTCTCAGGCCCAACCAACTGGGTCATTCTTGGCTCCTTCCTCTTCCACAAACTCCAGATCTGAATTGAAAAATAAAGCTGATTCTGATTTTGAAATACATCTATATCTACCCATATATGAGCACTTGCTTTATTACGATATGAGTACTGGTGAGCAGTGAAGCAGATTCTCAGTAAATGGTGCTTCATCAACTGACCATCTAGATAGAATAAAATTCATCAAGAGTCAATTCCAGGGGCTTCCCTGGTGGCGCAGTGGTTGAGAGTCCGCCTGCCGATGGGTTCAAACACGGGTTCGTGCCCCGGTCTGGGAAGATCCCACATGCCGCGGAGCAGCTGGGCCCGTGCGCCATGGCCGCTGAGCCTGCGCGTCCGGAGCCTGTGCTCCACAGCGGGAGAGGCCACAACAGTGAGAGGCCTGCGTACCGCAAAAAAAAAAAAAAAAAAGAGTCAATTCCAAGTGAATAGTGGATCTAAATGGGAAAGGTAAGAAAAACCAGAAGATGACGTAGGAGAATGTCTTCATGATCTCATGTAGGCAAAAATCTGAGGGCAGGAATTTGTGTCTGCGATGCCTAATGCTGCATCTCCAATGTAAACGCCCAGTATTTACAGAATGAACATAAAGGAAACTTCCACACTCTCTGGAGGGATATACACACATACAAGTACTTGGGTCATTGTGAAGACACATAATGTTCTTAGTGGTCAGGCTGAATGTCATATAAATGTCACTTATTAGTTTATCATCTAATACAATCCTAATTGAAAACCATTCAGATTTATTTTCAGAATAATCTGATTCTAAATTTCATACAGAAAAATGAGCAAGAATACCTAGGAAAACCCTGAGGGGAAAAAAGTGGGCCCAAGTAGTGAGGTGTGATAAGGCCTACCAGGAGGTAAAACATATTTTACAGCCACAATTATTACCGTCTTGTTAAATCTAGTACACTGTATTAAAAGGTGCATCACTGGTTCGTGTGCCACTAAGAAAAACACTGGCTATTAGGCTATGACTTGTTAGATGCCTCCTGATTCAAAGATCTCACAAGTGTGAAAAGATATCTGCCTTGGAATGGCATTGATGCATGGATTCTCAGATGAAAAAAACAATAAAAATGCCAGACATAGACCCAAAATCATACGTGACTTTAGTAGAAGATAAATATTGCAGATAGTTGGGAAAAGAGGGGTCTTTCATTGACTGGTATTGAGAAAATTAGGTAGTCATTTAGGAAAAAAGCCTCCTATTTCACACCTGATAGACACACACACATACACACACACTCCAGCTGGATCAAAGATGTGAAACCAGAAACCAAAAAACAGAAGGACAGTAGTGGAAGAACTCGAGTGATAATAATTTTTATATTATCAGAATAGGGACGGTCTTTCCAAATATGTCATAAGTGGAGAAGCCACGTAGAAAGTCCGATTATCTGACTGCTTCAAAACAAACAAAACCCAGTGGTGAGGCCAACGCTGCCCCAACATCGAAGTGAAAACCCGAAAGGCAAGCTGGGAGGTAGCCTGGCCACTCACCCTACCCCATCCAGGGTGTTTCCAGGGTCCTCATTCTCCTCAGACCCCCACCCACATGGCTGCTGCCAGTGCCAGTCTATATGGGACCTCAGTCACCTCCTAAAACAAGAAGGTTATTTTACACAAAGATAATGGGTTGAATGGTGACCCCAAAAGATGTGTCCCTCAGAACGTGTGAAGGGACCCTGTCTGGGAAAAAGGTCTTTGCAGGATTAGTGAAGGATCTGAGATGAGGACATCATAGATGAGGGTGGCTCTAAATCCAATAACAGTGTCTTTATATGAGACGGAAGAGGAAAGGCACAGGGAAGCCACGTGAAGACAGAGGCAGAGATGGGAGAGAGGTGGCCACAAACCCAGGGACGCCTGGAGCCCCCAGAATCCAGTAGAAGCAGGAAGAACACTCCCCTGGAGCCTCCAGAGGTAACATGGCCCGGCCCACACTTTGATTCATACATCTGGTCTCCAGGACTGGGGAGGATGAATTACTGTTGTTTTAAACCACCCCACCCAGCTTGTGGTCATTTGTTACAGAAGCCACAGAACAGTCACACAGACCCTGCTCTGTAGGATCCTGGAAGTGCGGATCTCACTAAAGGCAGATAGAGTTTGGATTACAGAACCCTTAGAGTCAGCATTGGGCCCCAGAAATCCTAAAGCAGTGGCTGGACACCGGAACGTTGAGGGGTCAACTTGGAAGCCCATCCCTAAGGGTGCCGGCTGCACACGGCCTCCCCAGGTTTTTACGCATGTACATGCTGGGGATAAGTATTTCCATCCTGATTCAGGACCTCTGATGTCACCGTTCACGTTGTTAATTAAGAACCCACCAGTTGGGGCTTCCCTGTTGGCACAGCGGTTGAGAGTCCCCCTGCCGATGCAGGCCACACGAGTTCGTGCCCCGGTCCGGGAAGATCCCACATGCCGCGGAGCGGCTGGGCCTGTGAGCCATGGCCGCTGAGCCTGCGCGTCCGGAGCTATACAGATGAAAACCCTATCAGAACACTTGCTCCAGTGGTAAACAATTCTGAAGTTGGTCAAGGTGGGGAATCGTCTCCCATGCAGCCAGCAGCCCCCACCCCCCACCCCGGCAAGGAGCGTCCTCATTGCAAAGCTGGGGGACCGTGCAGAGGCGTCTGTGAGTAAACATGAGCTGAGCCCCAGGCCAGCTGCTGCTGAACTTTTCCCACCCTTCCCAGGTATAACACCTGAATATGTACAAGGACTTGAAAGCCTACAGGAAGGGCCGTGGAGCCACACCAGCGACAGCACGCAGGCCGACTTGGTGCCTGCAGGCCAGCCAGGATGGTCCTGGCCCCGGGCGCTCTTCTGGAAGCTTTCCATTTCCCTGCCTGAGGTACCCCTCCTGTCCCGGCCCCCAGTGCTTTTTTCCTTCCTCACCTCTGCACAGGGAGAAATTCCAGCGGCAGGTATGGGTGACACATCCTCTTCTTTAGCAGGTGGCAGCCCAGCAACTCCTGCAGAAAGTCCAGCAGAGCCCCGCTAACACCAGGACACCCACAAAGCCGTGGGCCCTACTCCCTCCCACCAGCCCAACCCGAGACTGCTGACGGGGCAGAGAACATGGCGTCAGGCACAGCTGCAGGTACTCTTGCCTGGAAGGGGTATTTATATTGACCTCAACCCAGGCACACCTGGGGAGGGCTGGCCGGCTGGGTCAGGCTGCCCAGGTCAGCCATTCCTCGCCCATCAGGGGCTCAGAGTTGCACAAATTGGGCCTTGCTGCACAGGCCAGGTCCAAGGAACTGGTGTGGGGTCCTGAGGGTCAGGATAGACAAGGGGCTGCATCCCTGGCTTGTTTTCTAATCATTTTATCTGGTCCATGAGTGGGAGACAACTTCAAGAAGACCCTCTCCTAATCAGAGGAACCCAGGAGTCAGGGAGAGGAGGGGTGGTGGGTGGAGACAGAGGCCTGGTGCCCCGGCTGCAGTGTAAGTCTCTGGAAGACCCGGTGGAGGGAGACGAGATAAGCCCCATGGGCTGCCCAGGTGAGTCCCATGTTCTGGAAGGTGCCTGCCCACCTTAGCCCCGTGGGCTGCTAGGTGCCTGCTCAGGTGAGCTCCATATCCTGGGAGGGGCCTGTGTAAAAGAGCCCTTGCAGTGGGAGGGGCTGTGGAACAAGCATCCTCTTTGCCACCAGCACACAGTTGCTTCCTCACCCTTGGGCAATGCTGGGGTGAGATGAGAAGCAGGAGACACTGTGGGCTCCTGAAACCCTGCGCGGGCTCACGTAGAGCAAGGAGGTCAGCAGGTGGGTGCTGGCTGCTGTGCTGCAGACTCACTTTGAATGTAGCTATTTGTTTTAAGGACTTCATATTATGTGAATATAAATTATTTATCACATATGTATTTTGCAAATATTTTTCTCCCAGTTTCTGGCTTGTCTCTTGGCTTTCAGAATAAGGTATTTAACCAAGTACAATTTTCAGTTTTATAAAGTACGTTATTAAGTTTTTCCCTTTTGTGTGAGGGCTTTTCACGTGGTGTTAGAAATCAAAGCTCGTGATCTATGTGACCAAACCCATGGCCATGTCAATTTTCTTCTATATGATCTTCTATAATTTTTAAAGTTTTATATTTTAAATTTGCCTGTGGACAATTTGGAGTGACTTTTGGTGCGAGTTGTAAAGTCTGTGCCTACATTCGTTTAGTGGCACGTGTTTCCTAATTCTCCTGTAATTAGCTTCCAGAAGTCCTGGGATGTTGGCCTCTGTCCCTTGGAACCTGCAGAGTGTAGTGCATTGAGCGGGGCTGCCCACAGGGAACTCAGCCTCCCCTGAAGTGGGAGTGGGTGCTGCTTGCATTTTCCCAGGTGGCCAGCGGAGGGCGACAAGCCGGCATCTCTCACCAGTGCGGGACCTGCCTCTTCTGCCCACAGGCTTGGCCCTGTGCACAGCTGACAGGGGTTAGGTCTCCGCAGGACCCGCCAGGGCTTTGGCTTTGGAAAATGCAGACCTGCATCCACATGAAGGGTAGCTCGGTTTCCCCAAGAACTGCCGGGAGGTTCCACGCTGGGAGGGAAAGGTGAAGAAAATGTGGTGGGATGCTTCCTGCTGGGGGGGTGGGACACCCGGAGTTGCAGAGCTGCCTGCAGACGCTGCTACAGAAACGCCTGATTTTTTCTCTTTTTTATTTTGTGGTACGCGGGCCTCTCACTGTTGTGGCCTCTCCCGTTGCGGAGCACAGGCTCCGGACGCGCAGGCTCAGCGACCATGGCTCACGGGCCTAGCCGCTCCGCAGCATGTGGGATATTCACAGACCGGGGCACGAACCTGTGTCCCCTGCATCGGCAGGCGGACTCTCAACCACTGCGCCACCAGGGAAGCCCCCAGAAACCCGATTCTTTCCTGAGAATATTGGTGGAGGGGGGGCATTCAGGCAACAGGGCAAACAGCTTTCTCTGGAGGCTCTTGTGGGGAAGTGGGGGTATAGCAACAGGGGCTCAGCCCGCAAAACCCCAGAACAGCTCCCAGATCAGCTCTAGAACTGATCCCAGAATGGCAAGAAGTGGATCTTCCACCTACTAGACCTGGAGGAAAGGGGTGGGGTCTGCAGGGCCTCCCTCACCTTCGGGGACTTGCTGGGAGGTCACGGGGCTCAGTACATGCTGTGTGCTCAAGGCTAAGATGGGTCAGGATGTGCAGTAGGGATGAAAAGGGGGATCCCTGCGCCAGCATCTTCTCGAGAACGTCTCTTACCCCAGTGACGAAGGATAAAACCATGACATTTCCCCCAGGGAAGCTCATTATAGACTTGGCACGCAGCTGGGGCTGGTCACGTGATTTCCACCCTCACCCTCCCAAATGCCTGGGCCCAGAAGGGGAGCCTTGTTCAGCGCGAACCACATGGTTTGTGCAAACAGTGTAGGCGCAGGGGGGTGCCCGTAAGGGGAGGGAGGTTTAGATAAGGGCGGGGTGATTTTCCAACTCTCCCCCACCCCCTCGGCCCCCAGCGCATTTTACAAAAGCCAGAGACTCAGCCGAGGAGGAGAGGCAGCGGGCCCCTTCCTGATCCACGGGCCTAGGATGCCCCATATGCCGAGGGCACTAGACTCAGGTGTCTCCTACACCGTGCCTGGTAGAGGGGCCCTGCAGGTTCTAGGGCTCTGAGACCACCCCACTTCTGACCCCAACTGCAAGACTGGGAACCCCTAGACCACCCCAGGTTTTTTTCTTAGAGGCTCCCAGGACTCACTGAAGATTTATACTCAGGCTCAGGATTTGTTATGCTGAAAGAAATCAGATAACATCAGCTGAGAGCAGAGGTCAGGAGGAGAGTTGGGGGGGTCCATCAGGTATGACCACCTAGGGAAGCGACCTGAGCCCTGGGGTGCAGGGTGTCACTGAGGTCCACCACGTTGACGTGGGGAACCCCGTGTGGCTGGAGTTTCACTCCAGCGCCTGTGAGGGGCTCAGGAAACCCCACCATGCGTCACGCCGTCAGCACAGACCAGCCCAGTGTGAAGACCACGGAGCACGGACACACCCATCTGATGCAAGGTGACAACCCAGAGCCAGGAGCAGAGGCCTGGCCTCTCTGTGGGCAGGTTTGCGGGTCTTTCACTTCTTGGGTTACATTTATTCCTAGGAGTTATGTCCTTCTGATGCTATTATAAATGGGATGGTTTTCTTCTTTTCTCTCTCTGATGTTTCATTATTTGTGTATAGGAACACAGCTGACTTTTGTGTATTTGTGATTTTGTATCATGCAACTTCCCTGAATTCATGCACTACTGCTAACCGTGTTTTGGTGTTTGGATGTGGAAAGCTGCAATTAGAAATACCACTGTTTCTAAAACATCCAGGTCATCCAGAACACCAAGACATGGTGGCTACTGACATAATCTTCCCGCCGTGCCCCTCAAATCTCTGCCATCCTACAGCGGTGAACTGAACCATCACTTTGGGGAGCAGGAGCTGGGTAGGGCTTGGCCTCCATAACAAACTATGACATCTTCTCTGCTTTCCTGTCCCTTCACTGACATGCTTGTTTTGAAAAGTAATTGACTCTGCAGTCATTTCCAAAGGCTAGAAAATTGTCCCTAGCAGTAGAAAAGACTCACATTTGCCATTTCACACAGAATTCTATATTGTGTTTTATGCAAAGCAGAAATCCTCTTCCAGGGAAGCAGCATGTGACCTCCAAGTGAGGACATTTTTATGGTTTCCACATTATAATCCAATCCACAGGCCCACGTCCACTTTCACCAGGTGCCCCAACGCTAGGGAAATGTCTTTTTCCATTCTGATCCAGGTTTCTTTTTCTGAAACACTAACAGATCCTTTCCCTCCTTTTCACAACCTTGATGGATTGAGAGCACACAACACAAGTATGATTTGGGTGGCCTTTTCTGTGTGGTTACACAGATCGGTACTTCATTCATTGTTTGTTGTGACTAAATGGGCATCACATTTAGCATCTGAACCATTTAAAGTACACAGTCCTATGGCATTAACCACAGGCACGTTGTTGTACAAATAACCTCACCATCCACGTCCAGATCTTTTCCAATTTCACCAGTGAAACGCTGTACTTTGATTGAACACTAATTCCCCTCAGTCCCTGGCACCCACATTCTACTTTCTGCCTTTGAATTGTGCTTCTCTGGATACCTCCTATATGTAGTAACTCATCATGTGTGTCCTTTTAAAGTGACAGGGCTATTTCACTGATCATAATGCCTTTGAGGTTCGTATATGCTGTAGGAGTTGTCAGAATTTCCTTTGTTGTTAAGGCTGAAATGACATTCCTTTGTGTGGATATCACATGTAGTTTACCCATTCATCCGACGATGGACACTTGGGTGGCATCTGCCTCTTGGTATTGTGATTCACGCTGCTTGGAATGTGGGTGTACCCATTTCTGTCCCAGGCCCTGCTTTTAATCTTTTGGGTATGATCCTCTCTGATGAGGTGTTTTAAAACTTTTGAAAACTTTGAACAAACTTTCCAAATATCAGATTCTTTGAACTCCAGCTAACTTTGGGGTGCTTCAAAGGGCCCCTGGAGCATCCCAAAGAGAGATCCTAAACTAGCTGGGTTCACTTGGTGTGTTAAATTACATGGAAAACATTGTCCAAGCTCGCTGTTGCCTGTGGCAGATGGAATCATCAGGCTCTCCCCAGTTTTTTCATAGCCACAAAACAGACAGGGGAAAGGATTTGGGGTTCTTCTGCTCTCTAGTCTCTCACCTCACCCAACTTACAAAAATCTAAAGAATTTCTGTTTCCCGGCCTCGGGTCTTGAACCCCTTGCCCAGCTCCACTTTCTCCAAGGATTCCTCTTTGAATCTATCGGACCCCCTTCACTCCAGGCCTTGGCAGCCCATACACTGCTATGGACAGCCTATCGGGCTGGCCGCTGCCCAGAAGCCCATATTATAAACTCTGTAGATGTTCAAGCATGAGGAATACACCCCAGTGTAGGGAAACTTGTTATAGGACATAGGCTTTATACACAACAGATGCCCCTCAGGGAGAGTCCTAGCAACGCACTGGCACTGGTTCAAACGTCCCCACCCCCAACCCCTGGGGACCCTCATGAAAGGGACTGAGCTGGCCACAGGCATCTGGTTGGGCGATGGGAGAGCAGAAGACACTGAAAACCCCATTAGGTTCGAAAGGAATTCGGAGGATGCTCTGACCCCTTCAAGTTAAAGCCTCCTGGTAAATGTTTCTGGGAAGCCGGATTCCATTTCTAGGAATGCTTGGTTGTAGGTTGCTCAACATGGGAGGATCCCCTTCTAAACCAGAAGAAACACCTCTGGAGTGTATCCTTAAGAACTGAAAATTTTTAGGGACTTCTCTGGTGGCACAGTGGTAAAGAATCCGCCTGCCAATGCACGGGACACGGGTTCGAGCCCTGGTCTGGGAAGATCCCACATGCCGCGGAGCAACTAAGCCCGTGCACCACAACCACTGAGCCTGCGCTCTAGACCCCGCAGGCCACAACTACTGAAGCCCGTGCGCTACAACTACTGAAGCCCACACGCCTACAGCCCATGCTCTGCAACAAGAGAAGCCACGGCAATGAGAAGCCTGTGCACCGCAACAAAGAGTAGCCCCCACTCACCACAACTAGAGAAAGCCCACGCGCAGCAATGAAGACCCAAAGCAGCCAAGAATAAATAAAAAATTAAATAAAATATTTTTTAAAAGTCCACAAATAACAAATGCTGGAGAGGGTGCGGATAAAAGGGAGCCCTCCTACTGCTGGTGGGAATGTAAGTTAGTGCAGCCACCATGGAAAACCGTATGGAGGTTCCTCAAAAAACCTAAAAATTGAGCTACCATATGATCTAGCAATCCCACTCCTGGGCATATATCTGAAGAACAACATAATTCGAAAAGACACATATACCCCAGTGTTCATAGCAGCACTATTTACAATAGCCAGGACATGGAAGCAACTTAAGTGTCCATTAGCAGATGAATGGATAAAGGAGATGTGATGCACACACACACATATCCACAACACATACTCACTATAGAATATTACTCAGCCATAAAAAAATGAAATAATGCCATTTGCAGCAAAATGGATGGACCTAGAGAATATCATACTAAATGAAATCAGAGAAAGACAAATATTATGTATCACTTACATGTGGAATCTAACAAATAATAAAAATGAATCTATTCAAGAAACAGAAAGAGACTCACAGACTTAGAAAAAAAAACTTATGGTTGACAAATGGGAAGTGGGGGAAGGGTGAACTAGAAGTATGGGATTAACAGATACACAATGCTATATATAAAATAGATAAGCAACAGGACCTACTGTAGAGCACAGGGAACTATATTCAATATCTTGTAATAACCTACAATGGAAAATAATCTGAGAAAAACAAACAAAAAATATATATATAACTAAATCACTTTGCTGTACACCTAAAACTAACACAATATTGTAAATCAACTACACTTCGATAAAATTAACATTACATTTAAAATTTAAAAAAGAGGGACTTCCCTGTGGCACAGTGGTTAAGAATCTGCCTGCCAATGCAGGGGACATGGGTTCGAGCCCTGGCCCAGGAAGATCCCATATGCCATGGAGCAACTAAGCCCGTGTGCCACAGCTACTGAGCCTGTGCTCTAGAGCATGCAAGCAACAACTACTGAAGCCTGCGCACCTAGAGCCTGTGTTCTGCAAGAAGAGAAGCCACCGCAATGAGAAGCCCACACACAGCAACAAAGAGTAGCCCCTGCTCGCCACAACTAGAGGAGGCCTGCGCACAGCAACGAAGACCCAACGCAGCCAAATAAATAAATTAATAAAATAAAATAAAAAGAGAATTTCAGAGGCGGGTCTTCAAGAACAGACCACGGTCCACATGAGTAGTGACCATGTCAGCGATGACAATTCCTGGCACAGGCAGGCATGAGGAAATGTCAGCTAGAGGAAAAAATTAGAACCTGGTGTACACAGGTGCCTTGGATCTGGACAGTTACCTGGCCAGGGCAAGGCCAAACAAAGGGGGGTCCACTAAGGTGACTGAAAAACCTCTGCCTCTGACACCTTCCACGTGACACCACAGGAAGCAGGTGTTGGGGTTGCTCAAGGAGAGCAGAAGGCAGTGCTCACACATCATCTCAACCAACCACAGCACCAACCGAGGGAAATGGAAAGGAAGCAGTATCTGTGGTCCTGATGAGAGGACAGAGCTGTCACTGGGGAAAGAGGAAGGACACAGGGGTGGATCTGAGGTTCTTACCCAGCGAGGCTGTAAGTGCCAAGTTCTCCAGCTTCACATCACAATACAGGCATCTCCAAGACTCATCAAGGAGACCCCATTCCTCCCCGGAAAATGTCACAGCCACATCTTCAAAGGTCACGCCATCCTGCTATGATGGGGACAGATGAAACCACAAACAGCCCCACTCTCAAGGAGCCACAATCCATTCTCCACCAACCCACCCACCCCCACATCCACCATATGCCCATCCTCCTCCCAACCTCCCCAACTCAGAGAAGAAACCAGGCCCTGGTCCACTGGTGCCTCTGTCTCCTCAGGGGTCCATTGATCACTGGGCAAAGCCATCAGTGGCAGGAGGCACATGGGCAATCAACAGCTCAGCTCTGGGACAAGCACAGAAGGATGTACCACCTCCACAGGCTATTACCCGGGTGTGGCCACAGTCATGTGGTTTCCAGTGCAGTGCCCTAGACCATCAGACGTGCCCCCTATCTGAACGCACATCTCTCAGAGCCCCATACCTACGGCCACCAGCATCAGTGCCCCTTACTGTAGGCGTCTTGTTACTCGTGTTTCAGTCACCTCCTCATAACCCCACTGGTGAGGGTATAATTCCTACCCTAAGGGTGTGGGCAAACACACGACCCCTGACACTGGCCAGACGCAATCAACAGCCATTTATTAACCACATATTAACATGTGGGAGACAACACACAAGGCCATGGGAAGGCCACACACTGGCGGAGTGAACAACAAAGGGCTGTGGGATGCAGTCTCTGTGGGATCGAGAGGGTATTGTGCCCTGCTTCCCGCAAGAGGACATGACTGGCTTGTTTAAATGACTCTGCAGGCTGGTAGGGAACTGAAACTAACTACAAAGGGATAAGCAGGAACTGTGCCTGCTCCCTTTGATAAAAAGGGTTGTAAGGTTAGGAGACATTACCTGTGAGAAGCATGTGAAGGGAAACTTGCACCACGGCCATTTGAGGGCATACTTGTTTCACCAGATGTCAAGGCAGCATACCTATTGGCCTTAATTTTAGAACTTACAACGCAACTTGGCAGACAGCATCCAGAATATCCTTGACAAATTCAGAGAGGATCCAGTATGACTACAGACTTCCCATGGTTCCTGTTAGCAACCACAGCCCCAAATCACTCCATGCAGGTCTCATTCAACTCCTTGGCTCAGACGCAGTCACAGAGAACCATGTGTGGATCTCAGCTACCCATGGTCCTATCTGCTTTTCCTGCACTTGCTGTGCCCTCAGAAATCACACCCTTCCTCTGTCCATCCAACCATCATTCAAAGCCCAGCCCCACTGATAACCCACCCCAGATCTTGTGACTCACAGATGACTGAATTTGCCCCTGATCATATGCACCTGGCTGAATGAAACATCCCAGACTCCACCAAAGTCCTCACAAAATCTTGGTTAGTCTATAAAATGGTAAAAAAGCACAAGTTTCAGCCTGAGTATATCTTTAAGTATGCACAATTTATGGCAAGACAATCAGTCAATCCTCATTTTTCATGGATTCTGTGTTCAACCAAGTGCAAACTCTCTCTCAACATGGGTCCACACATCTCACAGAGGTGGGCCTTCTGGGGAGACAGACCTGCTTTAAGAGTCCTATCCTGTGGCATTACTTTGCAGAAATGCTGTGCTCAGAAGATGCCTCCTTATTCTCCACTCCACACCAACAACCTGAAAGAAAGAAATGCTGGTGAAGTGCATGTTGATTCCGGTGAGAAGGGTAACCTGTAGAAAAGTGTGTGGGGGACAAACCCAGGAATGATCAGTGGGATTGTTCTGGGGACCAAAGAGTTGGGTACAGGTTGAGAATGGGTTGATTAGCAGAACTGGGCCTCTGAAGATCACAGAACAGGGGAGGACTCACGAGGTTAAATACAGCACCACTGGGTGCAGCACAGGGAGGAAAGGGTCTACAACTCCTTCCCTTGGAAACAACTCTCTCTGGAGATCTGGTCTTCTGCTGACATCGGTGTGTTACGTAGAAGAGTGTGTTCAGGCCCAAGAAAATGCAACTACAACAGAGTAGCTGGTGTTCAATGACTGTTTAAGAATATGTGTGTGGGACTTCCCTGGCGGTCCAGTGGTTGGGACTCTGCATTCCAGTGCGGGGGATGCGGGGTCGATCCTTGATCGAGGAGCTGGGATCCCACATGCCTTGGGGCCACAGGGCCAGTACATAAAACAGAAGCAATACTGTAGCAAATTCAATAAAGACTCTGAAAATGGTCCACATCAAAAAAGTCTTAAAAGAAAATAAAGAAAGAAAGAATATGTGTGCATGTTACAATGCACATGTAGAGGAGAGGCCAATGTCAGAGAGTACTACAGGTGGAGCAATGAGAACAGCGAGTGAGATGTGTAGCCCACAGATGTGGTGAACAGCCCTGAGCTGGAAGAGCAGAAGTGACAAATAGCAGACCTGACAAGTTGGCAGTGTCAAGAATGGGAAAGGAAAGGCATTAGGCTGCCTTTGTCAACAGCACCAAAATACTACACAAACAGAATAGGTTTCTGTATGATCTGAGCACAGATCAGACATCGTGCCTCCCCCAGGCCTAGGCTCCCATGGAATCCATACTGCTGTAGCTGGATTTATGCTACAAACTCAAATGTTTATGTTCCTGCAAACACCATATGTTGAAATCTTAACCCTCAATGTGATGGTAGTAAGAGGTGGGGGACTCTGGCAGGTGATTAGATCATGAGGGTGAAGCCCTCACCAATGGGATTAGTGCCCTTGTACAAGTGACCCCAGAAAGCCTTCTCATTCCCCTTCTGCCATGTGAGGACACAGCAACAAGGAGACCATTTATGAACAAGGAAGTGGGCCTCACCAGACACTGAAACTGCCAGTGCCTTGATCGAGGACTGCCCAGCCTCCAGACCTGTGACATAAATGTTTGTTGTGTAAGTACCAGCCTATGGTAGTTTGTTATAGAAACCTGACTGGACTAAAACAGAAATTGGTTTGAGAAGTGGGATGCTGCTTGCAAGAAAAACCTGAAGAATTAGAAGTGGCTTTGGATCTGGGTAATGGTCAGAGGCTACCAAGAGTTTTGAGGTGCATATTTGCAAAAGCCAATATTGTCAAGAATGCTAATTCTGGTAAGAGCTTAGGAACAAAAGAGGGGAGTTATAGAGAAAGCTTCCATCTTCTTAGATGATAATGAATCATGAACAAAATGTGCATAGAAATATGGATGGTAAATGCTATTCTATTCTGATGAAGTCTGAGAAAGAAATGAGGAACGTGTTATTAGACAAGGAACACTGAAGATCCTTTTTATAAAGTGGAAAAGAACTTGGCTGAATTTTGTTCATGTTCTAGTGTTTTATAGAAGGTAAAATGTGTGAGCAATGAAATTTGATATTTAGCTGAGAAAATTCTAAACCGTGCTGCAGAGCAGCTTGGTTCCTCCTGACTGCTTAGAGTAAGATACAATTAGAGAGATGACTTGAGGACGGGATTATTAAGCAAAAAGGAACCAGAACTTAAAGATCTGAAAAATTCTCAGCCTATCCATTTTGAAAAGAATGAGAAGGTGTTTTCAGAAGGGAACACTAAGACTTTGATAAGATTAGCATGCATATGACCCAGAAACCTCATCTGCCATCTCAAAAATGATCCCCCTTAAGGTGATCAGGGGCCCTCATGGCTGCCACCTCCACCACAGGCCCAGAGAGCAAGGGCCAAGGGAGAGCAACATGACTCCAATGGGTGGGGCCACCTATCTGGGTCAGGCACACCACGATGTTCCCACTCCATGCCTCACGGCGGGGCCCCGGCAGAGAGCTGTGTTGTGCTTGGCAGACACATGGGGCCAGGGATTCCCAGAGCCGTAGCACCTGGACACAACACCAACAGAGCCACCAGCTAACAGTGCCAGTCTGAGAGCCACCGTCATGAGATCCCAATCCAGGAGAGCAGCAGAGGCAAGACTGCTCCCCAGTGGGCCTGGAGGGCAGAGCACTGAACCACAGAGGATTATACTTGAGGCTTAAGGTCCAAAGACATTTGCCCCAGTAAGCTTTGGACTTACTCGGTACCTATCACTCCTTTCTCCCTTCCCTTTAGAATGGGAATTGTTTCATTCTGGGATGAGAATGTCTACCTCATGCCTATTCCACCACTATATTTTGGAAGCACATAACTTGTTTGGTTATATAGGTTCTCAGCTGGAGAGAGATCTGTTGCAGGGTAAACTGTATTTCAAGTCTCACCAATATCTGATATAAATGATATTTAGATGAGACTTTGGAATTTAGAGTTGATGCTAGAACTAGTTAAGATTTGGGGGGCATGTTTGCTGGCCCTGCAAGGTGGAAATGGTGGTGTAGTAGGTTTTTGGGGGATTTTTTTGTTTTTTCCTTTCCACCCACAGGGTTTGGGTTTCTGGCTGGGAGTCAGGTTTCTGGAAATCTATGTGGGAAATTAACGGTATATGTGGTATCTGTCTTCAATAGGGCTAAAAGGAGCCCAAACCCATTAACCAGCTGAACAAAGTCTATGATGCAATAGACCCTTGCTGAGATTTAGACTGGAGAGGTTGTGGAAGTGGGGCTGGGCCAGGATACAAAGAGAAATATGGGGGAAGAGAGAAGTTACTGAGAAGAATCAAGAGATCCTAGTATTCTTATTTGTTGTGTGATCCTAGTCAAGCAACTTATTCTCTTTAGGAATTCTTTTATAAAATTTGACCAACAGGACCAACCTCACAGAATTACTGAGAAGAAAAAAATGAGATTTCTAAAAACCTGAAGAGTAAGCTTTTAGAAAAATCATCAGAAGGAAGGAAATTGGAGAAATAAAACTGGAAACATTCAGAATCTTGATGGTGTGCCAAACCAAATGTCAACTGGAGCTTGACCAAAAACTAAAATGAGCAAACCAAAGCCCAGGAAAGCCATGTGGCAGACAGGGTCTTGATGCTCTGGCCTGAGCCTCTGAGGTGGGAGAGCCGAGTTCAGGACATTGGACCACCAGAGACTTCCTGGTTCCACGTAATATCAATTGGCGAGAGCTCTCCCAGAGATCTCTGTCTCAACACTAAGACCCAGCTCCACCCAGTGGCCAGCAAACTCCAGTGCTAGATGCCCCATGCCAAACAACTAGCAAGACAGGAACACAACCCCACCCATTAGCAGAGAGGCTGCCTAAAATCATACTAAGTTCACAGACACCCCAAAAAACACCACCAGACATGGTTCTGCCCATCAGAAAGACAAGATCCAGCCTCACTCACCAGATCACAGGCACCAGCCTCCTCCACCAGGAAGCCTACACAAACCACTGAACCAACCTCACCCACTGGGGGCAGATACCAAAAACAATGGGAACTACAAACCTGCAGCCTGCAAAAAGGAGACCCCAAACATAGTAAGTTAAACAAAATGAGAAATCAGAGAAACATGCAGCAGATGAAGGAGCAAGGTAAAAATCAACCAGCCCAAACAAATGAAGAGGAAATAAGCAGTCTACCTGAAAAAGAATTCAGAGTAACGATAGTAAAGATGATCCAAAATCTTGGAAATAGAATGGAGAAAATACAAGAAACATTTGATAAGGACCTAGAAGAACTAAAGAGTAAGCAAATGATGAACAACACGATAATTGAAATTAAAAATTCTCTAGAAGGAATCAATAGCAGAATAACTGAGGCAGAAGAACGGATAAGTCACCTGGAAGATAAAATAGTGGAAATAACTACTGCAGAGCAGAATAAAGAAAAAGAATGAAAAGAATTGAGAACAGTCTCAAAGACCTCTGGGACAACACTAAATGCACCAACATTCAAATTATAGGGGTCTCAGAAGAAGAGAAAAAGAAAGGGTCTGGGGCTTCCCTGGTGGCTCAGTGTTTGAGAGTCCACCTGCTGATGCAGGGGACACGGGTTCGTGCCCCAGTCCAGGAAGTTCCCACATGCCATGGAGCAGCTAGGCCCGTGAGCCATGGCCGCTGAGCCTGTGCGTCCAGAGCCTGTGCTCCACAACGGGAGAGACCACAACAGTGAGAGGCCCATGTACCACAAAAAAAAGAGAAAAGAAAGAAAGGGTCTGAGGAAATACTTGAGGAGACTATAGTTGAAAACTTCCCTAACATGGGAAAGGAAATAGTCAATCAAGTCTAGGAAGCACAGAGATTCCCATACAGGAGAAACACTCCGAGACACATGTTAATCAAAGTATCAAAAATTAAATACAAAGAAAAAATATTAAAAGCATCAAGGGAAAAGCAACAAATAACTTACAAGGGAATCCCCATAAGGTTAACAGCTGATCTTTCAGCTGAAACTCTGCAAGCCAGAAGGGAGTGGCAGGACATATTTAAAGTGATGAAAGGGAAAAACCTACAACTCAGACCACTCTACCCAGCAAGGATCTCATTCAGATTTGATGGAGAAATTAAAACCTTTACAGACAAGCAAAAGTTAAGAGAATTCAGCACCACCAAACCAGCTTTACAACAGATGCTAAAGGAATGTCTCTAGGCAGGAAACACAAGAGAAGGAAAAGACCTACAAAAACAAACCCAAAACAATTAAGAAAATGGTAATAGGAACATACATATTGATAATTACATTAAATGTAAATGGATTAAATGCTCCAACCAAAAGACATAGACTGGCTGAATGGATACAAAAACAAGACCTGTATATATGCTGTCTACAAAAGACCCACTTCAGACCTAGGGAAACATACAGACTGAAAGTGAGGGGATGGAAAAAGATATTCCATGCAAATGGAAATCAAAAGAAAGCTGGAGTAGCAATTCTCATATCAGACAAAATAGACTTTAAAATAAAGACTATTACAAGAGACAAAAGAAGGACACTACATAATGATCAAGGGATCAATCCAAGAAGAAGATATAACAATTGTAAATATTTATGCACCCAACACAGGAGAACCTCAATACATAAGGCAACTGCTAAGGGCCATAAAAGGGGAAATTGAAAGTTAACACAATAATAGTAGGGGACTCTAACACCCCACTTTCACCAATGGACAGATCATCCAAAATGAAAATAAATAAGGTAACACAAGCTTTAAATGACACATTAAACAAGATGGATTTAATTGATATTTATAGGACATTCCATCCAAAACCAACAGAATACACTTTCTTCTCAAGTGCCCATGGAACATTCTCCATGAGAGACCATATCTTCAGTCACAAATCAAGCCTTGGTAAATTTAAGAAAATTGAAATCTTATCAAGTATTTTTTCCAACCACAATGCTATGAGACAAGATATCAATTACAGGAAAACAACTGTAAAAAACACAAATACATGGAGGCTAAACAATACGCTACTAAATGACCAAGAGATCACTGAAGATATCAAATAGGAAATCAAAAAATACTTAGAAACAAATGACAATGAAAACACAATGACCAGGCTTCCCTGGTGGCGCAATGGTTGAGAGTCCGCCTGCCGATGCAGGGGACGCGGGTTCATGCCCCAGTCCGGGAGGATCCCACATGCCGTGGAGCAGCTGGGCCAGTGAGCCATGGCCGCTGAGCCTGTGCGTCCAGAGCCTGTGCTCCGCAATGGGAGAGGCCACAGCAGTGAGAGGCCCATGTACCTCAAAAAAATAATAATAATAAAAAATAAAAACAGAAAAAACACAATGACCCAAAATCCATGGGATGCAGCAAAAGCAGTTCTAAGAGAGAAGTTTATACAAATCCTACATCAGAAATGAGAAAAATCTCAAATAAACAACCTAACCTTACACCTAAAGCAAACAGAGAAAGTAGAACAAAAAAACATAAAGTTAGCAGAAGGAAAGACATCATAAAGATCAGATCAGAAATAAATGAAAAAGAAAGGAAGGAAACAATAACAAAGACCAATAAAACTAAAAGCTGGTTCTTTGAGAAGATAAACAAAATTAATAAACCATTAGCCAGACTCATCAAGAAAAAAAGGGAGAAGACTGAAATCAACAGAATTAGAAATGAAAAAGGAGAAGTAACAACTGACACTGCAGAAAAACAAAGGATCATGAGAGATTACTACAAGCAACTCTATGCCAATAAAATGGACAACCTGGAAGAAATGGACAAACTCTTAGAAAAGCACAACCTTCCAAGACTGAACCAGGAAGAAATAGAAAAAAATATAAACAGACCAATCACAAGCACTGAAATTGAAACTGTGATTAAAGATCTTCCAACAAACAAGAGCCCAGGGGGTTTCCCTGGTGGCGCAGTGGTTGAGAGTCCGCCTGCCGATGCAGGGGACACGGGTTTGTGCCCCGGTCCGGGAAACAAACAAGAGCCCAGGACCAGACGGCTTCACAGGCAAATTCTATCAAACATTTAGAGAAAAGCTAACACCTATTCTTCTCAAACTCTTCCAAAATATAGCAGAGGGAGGAACACTCCCAAACTCATTCTATGAGACCACCATCCCCCTGATACCAAAACCAGACAAAGATGTCACAAAAAAAGAAAACTACAGGCCAATATCACTGATGAACATAGATGCAAAAATCTTCAACAAAATACTAGCAAACAGAATCCAACAGCACATTAAAAGGATCATACACCGTGATCAAGTGGGGTTTATCCCAGGAATGCAAGTATTCTTCAATATTTGCGTCAATCAATGTGATACACCATATTAACAAATTGAAAAATAAAAACCATATGATTATCTCAATAGATGCAGAAAAAGCTTTCGACAACATTCAACACCCATTTAAGATAAAAACTCTCCAGAAAGTAGGCATAGAGGGAACCTTCCTCAACATTATAAAGGCCATATATGACAAACCCACAGCCAATATCGTTCTCAATGGTGAAAAACTGAAACCATTTTCTCTAAGATCAGGAACAAGACAAGGTTGCCCACTCTCACCACTACTATTCAAGATAGTTTTGGAAGTTTTAGCCACAGCAATCAGAGAAGGAAAAAGAAATAAAAGGAATCCAAATCGGAAATGAAGAAGTAAAGCTGTCACTGTCTGCAAATGACATGATACTATACATAGAGAATCCTAAAGATGCTACCAGAAAACCAGTAGAGCTAATCAATGAAATTGGTAGAGGAGCAGGATACAAAATTAATGCACAGAAATCTCTTGCATTCCTATACACTAATGATGAAAAATCTGAAAGAGAAATTAAGGAAACACTCCCATTTACCACTGCAACAAAAAGAATAAAATACCAAGGAATAAACCTATCTAAGGAGACAAAAGAACTGTATGCAGAAAACTATTAAGACACTGATGAAAGCAATTAAAGATGATACAAACAGATGGAGAGATACACCATGTTCTTGGATTAGAAGAATGAACATTGTGAAAATGACTATACTACCCAAAGCAATATACAGATTCAGTGCAATCCCTATGAAACTACCAATGGCATTTTTCACAGAACTAGGACAAAAAATTTCACAATTTGTATGGAAACACAAAAGACCCTGAATAGCCAAAGCAATCTTGAGAAAGAAAAACGGAGCTGGAGGAAACAGGTTCCCTGACTTCAGACCATACTACAAAGCTACAGTAATCAAGACAGTATGGTACTGGCACAAAAACAGAAATATAGATCAGTGGAACAGGATAGAAAGCCCAGAGATAAACCCACGCACATATGGTCAACTTATCTTTGATAAAGGAGGCAAGAATATACAATAGAGAAAAGACAACCTCTTCAATAAGTGGTGCTGGGAAAACTGGACAGTTACATGTAAAAGAATAAAATCAGAACACTTCCTAACACCATACACAAAAATAAGCTCAAAATGGATTAAAGACCTAAATGTAAGGCCAGACACTATAAAACTCTTAGAGAAAAACATAGGCAGAACACTCTATGACATAAATCACAGCAAGATCCTTTTGTACCCACCTCCTAGAGAAATGGAAATAAAAACAAAAATAAACAAATGGGACCTAATGAAACTTAAAAGCTTTTGCACAGCAAAGGAAACCATATACAAGGTGAAAAGACAACCCTCAGAATAGGAGAAAATATTTGCAAATGAAGCAACTGACAAAGGATTAATCTCCAAAATATACAAGCAGCTCATGCAGCTCATAGCAAAAAAACAAACAACCCAACCCAAAAATGGGCAGAAGAGCTAAATAGACATTTCTCCAAAGGAGATATACAGATTGCCAACAAATACATGAAAGGATGCTCAACATCACTAATCATTAGAGAAATGCAAATCAAAACTACAATGAGGTATCACTGCACACTGGTCAGAATGGCCATCATCAAAAAATCTAGAAACAATAAATGCTAGAGAGGGTGTGGAGAAAAGGGAACCCTCCTGAACTGTTGGTGGGAATGTAAACTGATACAGCCATTATGGGGAATAGTATGGAGGTTCCTTAAAAAACTACAAATAGAACTACCATATGACCCAGCAATCCCACTACTGGGCATATACCCTGAGAAAACCATAATTCAAAAAGAGTCATGTACCACAATGTTCATTGCAGCTCTATTTACAATAGCCAGGACATGGAAGCAACCTAAGTGTCCATCAACAGATGAATGGATAAAGACGATGTGGCACATATATACAATGGAATATTACTAAGCCATAAAAAGAAATGAAATTGACTTATTTGTAGTGAGGTGGATGGACCTAAAGTCTGTCATACAGAGGGAAGTAAGTCAGAAAGAGAGAAACAAATACCATATGCTAACACATATATATGGAATCTAAAAAAAAAAAAAAGTTTCTGAAGAACCTAGGGGCAGGACAGGAATAAAGATACAAACGTAGAGAATGGACTTGAGGACACATGGAGGGGGTAGGGTAAGCTGGGACAATGTGAGAGAGTGGTTTTGACATATATACACTACCAAACATAAAACAGATAGCTAGTGGGATGCAGCCGCATAGCACAGGGAGATCAACTTGGTGCTTTGTGACCACCTAGAGGGGTGGGATAGGGAGGGTGGGAGGGAGATGCAAGAAGGAGGGCATATGGGGATATATGTATACATATAGCCGATTCACTTTGTTGTACAGTAGAAATTAACACAACATTGTAAAGCAATTATACTTCAATAAAGATGTTAAAAAAAAAGATTTTGGGGGCTGTTGGAATGGATAAATTTATTTTGTATGTGAGAGGACATGAATTTTGGGAACCGGGGTAGAATGCTATAGATTGAATGCTTGTGTCCCCACAAAATTCATATGTTGAAATCCTAATCCTCAATGTGATGTTATTAGGAAGTGGGGGTCTTTGGCAGGTGATTAGGTCATGAAGGTGGGGCCATAATAAATGGGATTAGTGCCCTTATAAATGAGACCCCACAATGCTCTCTAGCCCCTTCCAACATATAAGGACATAAAGAGAAGGTGGCAGCTATGAACAAGTAATAGGGCCCTCACCAGAACCTCATGCTGGTGCCTTGATCTTGGACTTTCCAGCCCACAGAACTGTGAGAAATCAATTTCTGTTGTTTATAAGCTACACAGTCTGTGGTATTTTGTTACAGCAGCCTGAATGTACTAAGACAGACAGGGATAAACATGTGGGTAAAAGGGTTTGGTAAGCTACTGAGCAACACACTAATGTAATGTATTATGCAATCATAATTTCTGCCCTTTAGCTCCCTTTCTACCTTTTAAACTGTCTCCTAAACTGCAGGTTTAAAAATTTACAGTGTCAGGATATAGTTCCTAGAATGTGAAAATCACTGTGCTCTACAGATCTAAAGAAGAATGAGGTTTGTTACTCATTTAAGCACTCCAAGTTGCAAGTGCTAAGGCAGGATTTGGAACCCTGAAGTCCCTAATGGGATTTGTGGGTGTTGAGGCCATAGTTCCTTGGACAAGCTGCTTCTCCTCAGTGAGACCCAGTTTCCTGGTTATTAACCATTTTTCCCATAATCTATGCTTGGCTTCTTTGCTGAGAGATGCCATGTTTAGAAGTAGGATTGGGTGGAGGATGGAGGCTGTGAATGGAACCACACTGTAAAGCAAGACCCAACTGTTCACCAGAGGCTCCAGGAGAGGACTTTTTTATGTCCTCATGGAATGTTGTCCAAATCCTGATAAGTTGTCAAAGAGAGGCAAACCATCCTAGGGCAGTAGACAGTACATACCTATTCTTTTCGTAGAAAAAGAGAAGGCTCTTTCCACAAGGCCAGTGCCTTGATCTTCAACTTCCCAGACTGAAGAATAGTGAGAAATAAATGTTTGTTTAAACACCCAACCATGTTAGTTTGTTATAGCAGCACTAACTGACTATGACAATTTATTTCCATTCTGTGAACCACCCAGGGCTCTCCACCCCACCCCCAATATAAGCAACTACATGGGACTTGGGTGATGGAAGTGTTAAGGGAAAGATAGGACAGACGGCATTCAGGATTGGCCCAGAATACTGATAGCCCACAGGAAAGAAAACTATTACAAAGAGAACTTTGGGGGAGGCTCTTACAAGAACAGAACATGATCCACATAAGTAGTGACTATGTCAGTGATGATAATTGCTGGCACAGGCAGGCATGAGGAAATGTCAACTAGAGGAAGTAAGTTAGACCTGGGTCACACTCGTTCCTTGGATCTGGACAGTCACTTGGCCCGGGAGAAGGCAAGTAAGGTAGGACTCAGGATGAGTACAAGACTCTGGACCCTGCATCCTTCCCTGGGAGTCTGCAGGAAAGCAGGTGTTGGGCCTGCTCAAAGAGAGGAGAGGGCAGTCCTACCAACCACAGCACCTACTCAGGAAACTGAGGAAGCAGGGCCCATAGTCCTGATTTGAGAATGACATAGCTGGTCCTGGGGAAAGAGAAAGGGCAGAGACTATCTCTGGGCACAGGTGTAGGTTTGAGGGTCTTACCCAGGGAGGTTACAAGTGCCAAATTCTCCAGTATCACATCTTGGTACAGGCATCTGTGAGGCTCGTCAAGGAGATTCCATTCCTCCAAAGAGAAGTACATGGCCACATCCTCAAAGGTCACTTTGCCCTGCTAAGATGATGACAGAACCAAAAGCAGTCCACTTCTGAGTCACAATCCCTTCCCCCAACATCTATTCCATGCCCACCCTCCTCCCAAGCTCCTTAAATCAGCGTTTTGAGAAACTAGGCCTTGGCACCACTGATGCCATTGTGTCTTCATGTGCCCATTAATCCCTGGGTCCAGGAGGCAGGTGGAGAAACATACAGTTGACCCTTGAACAACACAGGTTTGAACCACAAGAGTCCACTCATACCTGGATTTTTTTCAATAAATAAATACTACAGTACTCACGATCTGTGTATAGGTAGGATGAATCAGCAGTTGTGGAACTACAGATACAGAGGGCCTACCTGTAAACTTTTATGCAGATTTTCAAGTGTGCAGAGGGTTGGTGCTCCTAACCCCTTGTTGTTGACGGGTCAACAATATCTAAGCCATGGGCCTGGCATAGAGGATCCAGAGGCTCATATTACCCTGGTATTACCAAAGTCTCAATACCAGATCCTGGAACCTTCAGGTATACTCCCTAAGTTCACACCACTCTTTAGAATGCACATCCCTCACATCCCTAGATTCCACAGCCACATGCCCATGGCCACCACCACCTTAGGGCCCACACCATAGGCATGTCTTTGGTCTCCCTACATTACTCGTGTCTTAATCAACACCTCTTCAACCCACTGTTGAGGGTGGAATTCCCAGTGTATAGTTATGGAGACAGTCAAACATGTGACATTTGACACTGAACATATGAGATAGACAGCAGTTTATAAATCACATATACTCACAGCCTGAGAGAGGAGGACACACCACACTACACAGGGCCACATGGAGGTTGTACTCCAGAAGAGAGGCTGTACACTGGGGGCTGTGGGACATAAGCTTTGTAGTATCAAGAGGGAGAAGTGTTCCTTGGTTCCCATGGGAGGGTGTGATTGGCTTTGTGCAAAATTCCATGGATTGGTAGGAACTGAAACCTGCTACAAAGGGATGAACAGGAACTGCTCTGGTCTCCTTGCTAAAAAGGGGGTATCTGGTAGGAGCAGAGTGGGGAGGGCAACTTGCACTGAGGACATTTGAGCCATCCCATTTTCTACCACCCATGTTAAGGCTACCCATAACGGGCTTATGCTGCAATTCGACAGATTACATAAAGATTATGCTTGACATAGTTAAACACAATCCAGTATGATGCCAGACATCCCATGGCTTCCACTAGCAGTCACAGCCCCAAAACTTTCTATGAAGATCTCCCTGCCTGGCTCAGTTCCTTGCCTCTGACTTAGTCACACAGAATCACACGTGTATCTCAGACACACATGGCTCTCCTCTACTTGTGTGCTTCACTTGCTGCCCCCTACCACTACAACCTTCCTCTGTCCACCTACCCCTCGTTCAAAGAACAGCCCACAGGTGGCCTACCCCAGGCCTAGTGACTCTCACAGATGACTACATTTGCTCTTGACCTTATCCTCCAGGCTGAATGAAAAACAAGCTACATGGGCTTCCCTGGTGGCACAGTGGTTAAGAATCTGCCTGCCAAAGCAGGGGACACGGGTTCGATCCCTGGTCCAGAAAGATCCCACATGCCGCGGAGCAACTAAGCCCGTATGCCACAAGTACTGAGCCCGCATGCTGCAACCACTGAAACCCGCGCGCCTAGAGCCCGTGCTCCGCAACAAGAGAAGCCACCGTAATCAGAAGCCCGCACACTGCAACGAACAGTAGCCCCCGCTCAGCGCCTGCTTGCCCCAACTAGAGAAAGCCTGCGCGCAGCAACAAAGACCCTACTCAGCCAATAAATACATAAATAAATTATTTTTTAAAAAAAAGAGAGAAACAAGCTCCACCAAAGTCCTCACAAAATCCTGGTGAGTACAGAGTGGTAAATAACACCAGTTCTGGCTTGACTGCCATCTCACTTCAATTGCTACTATGACTGTGCATCCATCTCATGTCGTCTTTTCTTGGGAGCCTTGGCCACCTGCCAGACAATACTGTCTCTGAGAGCCTCCCCAATTCCTTTTCCACCACCCCACAGGTGGGACTCAAGGACTGGGGAAATAGCACTTAACAGTCCCAAGACACAACAATCCAGACATGTGATTCAGTGTCAGGCCCAGCGAGGGAACGGGACATCTTCCACTTGACTGTGTTGGTTCCATAAGCAGCCATGGAAATGTGGAACAAGTGATGAGTCTATGGAGGGGTTTGATGGGCTCAGGCTTCCATGTACCCCTGCCTGGCCCTGAAGTCTGGGATAGCTACTTAATCTCTGAGCCTCAGTGATCAGTTCCCCTTTTACAAGGTGTCCCTGTGCCTGTCACCCTCCCCCACTTGCCACCACACTGTCAGAAACAGGGCCCCACCAGAAACCTAGCAGGACCCTGAGGGGCTCCTGGGTACGGAAGCCTTTCTGTGTCTTGCTTTTCTTGTTTGTAGGTCAAGGGATATTCATAACAATATCCTTGAGCTCTACTGAACTAAAACCCCCAACAAATAGAAGATGCTAACTACTTGATGAAGCATTCTTCAGAGAAGATCAGGACACCACCTGAGGCCAGATTAAAGGAATGCAAGCCCTGCTCACACCCTGATCCTAATCAACAACCGCGTTCTTCAACTGTTGCTGTAAAACTCCTCACCAAATTCCCCCGGTGTTGGGACAACAGGTTTTCGGGGCACGAGCCCACTGTGTCCCCCCTCGCCCGGCAAAGCAATAAAACTATTATTTTCTGCTTCACCGAAAACTGTCTCCGAGATTCGATTCAGCACCTGTGCACAGAGGCCAAGCTTTTGGCATCACACCCACGGCCGCCTCACCATCCTGGACACAGGGTCCTGGGCTGGGAGCACGAGAGCAGGCGCCCCACACTGGGAGCTTTATTGTCTGCTGGGGTGAGGGCTGCGAGCACAAGAGCAGGCGCCCCGCACTGGGGGCTTTAGTGTCTGCTGGGGTGAGCGCGGTGAGGGTCCGGAGGACAGGCATCTACCTGAGGCGGGTCCCTCAGCACCACCGCTGCCATTGGGGTCTGTGGGCAGAGCGGGACCCAGATCGGCAGCCCCTCTGCCAGGCCTGGCGCGGGGCATCGGGGCGGCGTCGCCGAGCCTCAGACCTGCTTTTGTCCTGGGGGAACAAGGCCTCTTCTCGGACCTTGTTGGCCGTCACGTCGGTCCAGACCCAGCAGTCCGGAGCCAGAACAGACCCAGAGCAGTTAAAATGGCCGTCACGAGAAGGAAACCAGAAGTCGCTCCCTTATGAATTGCACCTGATACGGAAACGCCCCTTTTATGAGACTTTGATTGGCTGAGTGGCGCTGCCGCCCGTCGTGGAGCATTCTGGGTAATGTAGTTCCCGCAGAACCACAGGTCGCGTGTGAGGATACGCCCCGCCGACCTCTAGTAAAGAAGGCAGAAAAAAAAAAAAAAAAGGCAGAGCTCCGCTGCCAGGGGCGCTGGGAAATTGTGCGTCTGGGTTCTCGGGCAGAGGAGGGACTTCGCTCCTTCTTGAAAAGGCCATACTCAGATTTCTGGGGAGCCCTTTCTGCAACTGATGGCGCAGGTGTTTGGAGACGTATTAGTTTGGACTCCCGGGAAGCTCAGTGTGCTCTGAGAGGCTAAACAAATTCTTTCAGACGCCCCTAAAGGCTACAGATATAAATGAACCTGTCATTCCATAGAGTCACAAAAGTTGTGTCCCCGGGTATAGGAAACTCATAAAAGTTATCATAAGCAATTCAAGCGTCAAAATTATAAAAATTCAACCATGTTTAGGAATTCAAGAAATTATCTTTAACAATCATACGGCAATGATCATAGACAAAAATAAATTAACTATGTACGTTTGAAGTAATTGCTCTGAAACAAATTGAGATATAAATCTACAGTAAAAAACAAACAGAGGGACTTCCCCGGTGCCACAGTGGTTAAGAATCCACCTGCCGGGCTTCCCTGGTGGCGCAGTGGTTGAGAGTCCGCCTGCCGATGCAGGGAACACGGGATCGTGCCCGGGTCTGGGAAGATCCCACATGCCGCGGAGCGGCTGGGCCCGTGAGCCATAGCCGCTGAGCCTGCGCGTCCGGAGCCTGTGCTCCGCAACGGGAGAGGCCACAACAGTGAGAGGCCCGCGTACCGCAAAAAAAAAAAAAAAAAAAGAATCCACCTGCCAATGCAGGGGAGATGGGTACGAGTCCTGGTCCGCGAAGATCCCACATGCCACGGAGCAACTAAGCCTGTGCGCCACAACTACTGAGCCTGTGCTCTAGAGCCCGTGAGCCACAACTACTGAGCCTGCGTGCCACAACTACTGAAGCCCACGCACCTAGAGCCCATGCTCCGCAACAAGAGAAGCCACCGCAATGAGAAGCCTGCGCACCTCAACCAAGAGTAGCACCCCCCCCCCCGGGCTTCCCTGGTGGTGCAGTGGTTGAGAATCCGCCTGCCGATGCGGGAGACACGGGTTCGTGCCCCGGTCCGGGAGGGTCCCACATGCCGCGGAACGGCTGGGCCCGTGAGCCATGGCCGTTGGGCCTGTGCGTCCGGAGCCTGTGCTTAGCTGCGGGAGAGGCCACGGCACTGAGAGGCCCACATACCGGAAAAAAGAAAAAAAAAAGAGTAGCCCCCACTCGCCGCAACTAGAGAAAGCTTGTGCAGCAACGAAGACCCAACGCAGCCAAAAATAAATAAATTAATTAATTTAAATAAATAAATAAATAAATAAATATGGTCTGGGGACTTCCCTGGCAGTCCAGTGGTTAAGACTCCATGCTTCCAATGCAGGGAGTGCGGGTTCGATCCCTGGTTAGGGAACTAAGATTCCACATGCCGAGTGGCGTGACCAAATAAATAAATAAATAAATAAGGTCTGCAGTACTGAAGTACACAAATGGTAAAATATGAATTTAGACCTCCTCTTCAAACTATACACAAATATTAGTTGCCAGCAAGGGCACTGGTAGATTCCAAACCTTGTGGCAGTTGCAGGGATATTGCAGTCCTACAGTGCCGGGCAACAAAAAGACTAAGGCAGAGGAATGCAGTAGAATGTTTAATGCCCTGAGAAAAATCGGAGCAAGGGTGGGGAGTGAGACTATTAGGGAAATCAAGACATTTAAATGCAGCATAGGGACTTCCCTGGTGGCACAGGTGTTGGGAGTCCACCTGCCAATGCAGGGGACACGGGTCCGGGAGGATCCCACATGCCTCAGAGCAGCTGGGCCCAAGTGTCACAGCTACTGAGCCTGTGCTCTGGAGCCCGTGAGCCACAACTGCTGGGCCCATGTGCCTGGAACCCATGCTCCGCAGCAGGGAGAGGCCACCGCAGTGAAAGGCCCAGGCTAGCCTCAACTGGAGAGGGCCCTCACGCAGCAGCGAAGACCCAATGCAGCCAAAAATTAATTTTAAAAAAAAGACTAAAAGGCTTTTAATCCTACTTTAAAAAAATAAAAATAAATACAGCATACTGTATATGGTAGAACTGGTGAAACACACACACACACACACACACACACACACACACACACACACACACA